>NC_080041.1:43751744-43997776 GCF_012489685.1 Lotus japonicus | reverse complement strand
CTTTCTTTCATCTGTTCTTATTTAGTTTACACTCAGCTTATTTAGAAGCAAACCTTTGTAAACACCAACCTCAAACAGTTGTTTGATTTTCCTTAAGGGACCGGGTAGGTCAGTATCCTTAAGAAGACTAAGAGAGTGAATCTTAGTGGTGATTCCTTTAGGAGATCAAGGTTGATCGGATCCTAGAGAAGACTAAGAGAGTGAATCTTAGCGTGAGCTAAGTCAGTGTAATTGTTAGTCACTTGTAGGTTTCAAGTGCAGTTGTAACTCTTACCTGATTAGTGGATTGCCTTCATTCTAAGAAGGAAGAAATCACCTTAACGGGTGGACTGGAGTAGCTTGAGTGATTTATCAAGTGAACCAGGATAAAATCCTTGTGTGCTTCTCTATCTCTTATCTTTAGCACTTAAGTTCTCGAAAGATTTGCCAAAATCTTTAAGGTGGAAGTCTTGTACTGAAAACGTTATTCAAACCCCCCCTTTCTACCGTTTTTCATACCTTCAATTGGCACCTCCTCAGAGGGGTCCTCATCATCCGAAGATGATGGTGGTGGTGGTCCTCCCAAACCGGGTCCACAATGCACGTCGGGCGGCAAGTTGAAGCTCACTATATATCTCCTCCATGATCCGGCCTGAGTAGGTCGCACGGTGGCCTGCGGGGTCGACCACCCATGCACCTGGGTCGTCCTGGTCAAGCATCTCGAATCTGGTCCCCCCCCGAAGGGCTGACCATCGTAAACCAATCCGCCATACTCATCTGACAATGGCGTAGTCCGCCCAAACACACACAGAAGACGCGAGGGTCAACTCCAAAGAATTATATAAATAATAAAACCAGATATATAGGATAATAATTATTAGCCTCTTAGGCTTATAAGTTTAGGGATAACATCCTAGGGTTGCATGTATCACGATGAATATAAAAGATCATAATAACAACTAGCATGCCTCAAATAGGATAAACAAGTACCAATCACACTCAGCAACTAAGTCAGAATGTATGTTGCATGCAATGCAATGCTGGTTAACAAGATGCATTCCGGAAGAAGGATGAACATCAACGAGACGACCCTAACACCAGCCACGGTGGGTACCTCCCTGCTCGCGTGTCTCTTACACCACACAAAAGTAGTCAGATCAGCAGTGAACCCGTAGGTCTGCCATTCCGTCTGCTACTAAGAACCACCGTAGTGTTCTAAATATGGAAATCCGGGTCTTATGACCATTTTGGAATCCACCGAGGTCCGGTATCACGCCGTGTATTAACCTCAAAATGAGTGCATGGATGCAAAGTGATTAGCCAAACAACGTCTCCGACCTCACTCGACACGTCGCCACGTGTTCTAAATAACTTAATGTCTCTAAAAGAATACCCTAAGGTAAATGTCGATTCTGCGACAAAATGAATTAATCAAAGAAGAAAGAATGTACTTTGGAACTCATAGTTCCCGGCTAAACTTTAGATAGCCAATCAATAAACTGCTCATCGAGCGAAAGGGTACCGAAGAACTTGGAAACTTATAGTCTCCGGCTAAACTTTAGATAGCCAAACATTAAACTGCTCATCGAGCGAAAGAGTATCAACATACTCGGAACTTGTAAGTTTCCTGAAAACTTGGACTCGACGACACTTCTCATATTTTCAAAACTAATATACAAGCTCTAAGCTCTTATCTAAGGTTGTTATCATTGTTCAAGGGTTTTCGAGATTGATTAATGTCTTATGAATTTTTCTTGAGAAAATAGGTTTCTTTTAGTCTTATAACGTTCCTATGAGTTTCAGGGATCCCATAATCCCAAATAATTTCTGAGAAGGTCTCGATCCATTAAAACATAACAAGGCCCGAACTCCGTTCGTCCTTTCAATATCTCTAAAAATCTCATAAAAATTTGGCATGACTTGCCCATAATCCTCACTCCTCTGTATGACAGATATAAGTGGAATAACATAAATAAATCAGCTCAATCAATAAGCATAAACAGCATATTCCAACACATCCTAGATTAACCATTTAGCACATAACATGTGAATCATTTAGCACACAATATCATGGCATCAAGTACTCAACAAGATCGGCCGAAGCCTCAGAAATCATTTCAGACATTAAGCAATTAAGTGCATAACACATAAATCAAGTCGAATTCGTCGACACCTAAAGCATTATCTAGTAATTCAGAGAGTATCCCTCACCTGTAGTTCTTCCAGCTTCCTCCTCACAAGTTCCTTCACGCTCCTCTCCTTGATCTCCAGGAAACTCCTCAAATGAACCTTAAGCAAAAGTCACAGAAATCAACACAATGAGTTAGAAACTCAGCAAACAATAAGTCCTAGGGTTACACGGAACACTACGAACTCCGTGGTACGACAATCTAACGCATTAGGACAAGTTTTCGAAAAAGTCGGATTTCCTCCCCTCCTTGGTATAGCTCTCGGCCACTTTTCCTAAATGGGAGGGTCGATTTTTCTTCGATCAAACTCGGTTCCTAGGTTATCATTAGCCGTAACTAAGGCGAATCTAAGCTCGGAAAAATTTTCGGATCGAAAACTGATATAGGGGTAGTTTGGTCATTATTTTCAGCTCAAAATTTCAAAACTGGATTTTTGAAAAACAAATTGGATGGGGACGTCAACAACGACGTTTATGACGACTAATCCTACTAGCACTAAGCCAAGTCGATAGTTTTCAGCTTAAAGGTTGCGACTTTGCTTAAAAATGGGTATTTGATGCAAAAATTGATTCCGGCGGAATTTCGGCGACATTACGGAAAAACTAATCCGACAGAAGTGCTCTTGGGCACGCAGGGAAGATGTTTAGATAGAGAAATCAAGCTATTTGGACAATTTTCCAAAAACCTCAAAACTTTGAGCTCAAAAAAGTCTAGAGAAAATTGACGGAAATGACGATCGGAAGCGAGGGATAGTAACTATACCTCGAGGTCTTCGATTAGCAATGATTGGTGAAGTAAACGGGCAAGAATCCGCGAAGATCAACTTCCTCCTCTTCTCCTCTCTTGGCCGCGGGTTTGAGCAAGGGAAATGGGTGAGTTTTGCAAAATATCTCATTTTTCTAGCTATTTATAGGTTTTGGAAAATGCGGAAAAATGATTTTTTCGCGATTCCGATTTTTCCTGCGTGTTCCTCTGCGAATTCTAAGATAGGTTCTGGCGACAGAATTCCAGAACTCAAAACAGGATTCTTGGAATTAAACCAAACGATCCAAAGTCGGTGTGAGTCGGTTTATCCCGAAAAACTACTTTTTGCAGTGATCATCGGAAGAGAAAACTTCCTTCTGAAGAAAGATTAGAAATAACGAGAGAAATAGGCGAACGCGGGTGGAATCTTCATTTGAAGCTTCGAATGGAAAAATTCTTCATCGTCCGTTGATTTCAGGTTTCTTGAACTATCAGGGATTCCGTTTCGGCAAACTTCCGAGAATTGGAATTTGGCGTTCGTATATTCCAGGCTTTCGCATCGAAACACTTGTTTATAGACGAAAAAGAGAAGTTCTAACATTTCTCTGAAGATTTTTGGAATTAGTTTCCATCGTGTCCTAATGTGTAAATTAACTATTCACTAAAGCCTTTGACCTAGGATTAGGCGAATGTTAGTCGTGCTATAACTCTTATCGGTTTTTGATACAATGCTTGGACTTTTCCTGAACCTTTTCCTTCATAAATTTATTTAATCAAATAAACTCTTATATTTTATTCACTTATCCAAAGCTTAAAAACTTGGGCCTTACAGGAAAAGTCTTGAAAAATACTTGTTAGGAGAAGTCATGTCGAATACTTGTTGAGGAGAAGTCATTGATACTTTTTAGTGGAAAATCTTGGTGGATACTAGGGCTTAGACATAGCCCATCGATTTAAGGTGACCCAGGATAAAACTTCTTGTGTTATTTTTTATACTTTAAGTTGTTTATTGCTAACACTTACTTCTATCTGCTGCACCTTATCTCTTGTGTCAGAAGCTTTAAGAACTTATATTTTCTTGACAAATTTTAAAAAGAGAGTTTTTACTAGACACAATTCAAAACCCCATTTCTTGTGTCATTTCTGTATTTATCAATCCATCAGAGCTAGTCTCTAGGGTTTCTAACATCTTAACATGTGAAAGAGTAAATATCCATGCCTGACAGTGACAACCGCGGGCTACCAAAGATCCAACTTGCCTTCAAGGTGCTATACTTTAATGGAACAAATTATCCTTAATGGAGGAAGTGTATGAGGCTATATAAAGAATCTGCAAGTTACAGAATGTGGGACAATGAAAAACGATAGAAAGGGGGGTTTGAATAGCGTTTTGTTTCTGAAAACTTGACCCACTTGAGATTTAAATAAATCTCTTCAATCACCAATGATAAAAGTGCAGAGATAAGAGATAAGGAAAGCACACAGATGATTTTATCCTGGTTCACTTGATAAATCCCTCAAGCTAATTCAGTCCACCCTTTAAGGTGATTTCTTCTTTCTTAGAATGAAGGCAATCCACTAATCAGAGTTTTGTTACAACTGCACTTGCTACCTGCAAAGTGACTAACAATACACTGACTTAGCTATCACTAAGATTCACTCTCTTAGTCTTCTCTAGGATCCGATCAACCTTGATCTCCTAAAGGTAAATCAAACAATTGTTTGAATGTTTTGGGTTTACAAATAAGTGCTTCTTCAAAAGCTAATAGTAAACACACTTAGTTCTAATTGAAGAAAGATTGCTAAGAAGATTTTGAAATTTTTTTTGCGCGGGAATGAGTTTCTTAGGCGGCATCTTTCAATCTTCAGCCTCTTTATATACTCCAAGGATTAGGGTTTGAACGTTGCATGGAGATGCTACCGTTGGAGGGCAGATCTGGAATTTCCAGGTTCTGCTGTGGTTGAATCAGTTAGGTAAGGTCGTCAGGAATGGTACAATGCTTTTGTACTTTGGATAGCGACATGACCTTCAACCTTGTTGACTTCTGATCAGAGTGATGCTTCATCTTGGAACTTGTGAAGCTTGATGATCAGTGTCAGAGGGAAGCTTGGATCCTCTGACCTTTGTACCTTCTGCTTTTGGACTCAGAGGATAAGTACTTGGTCTTCAGAGCCAGCTTACTCTTGGACTTCAGAGTGTTCACTACTCAGCTTCTGATGCTTCGGAGCTTCTGATCCTTCAGAGCGTCTGATCCTTCAGAGGTCTGATCCTTCAGAGCTTCTAGTGAGCTGTATCCATATTAGAGCTTTATAATCTTCAGATCTTCTGAAGCTTGATCTACTGTTCACCACTTCACCCATTCTTCCTCATCGATTGCAGCTTCCAACTTCCAAGCCTTCGCCGCCGCCGTCGTGCTCTCTGCTCTACCTCACTGTCGTGCTCGCAATTCTCCATCTCTCACGCAATCTCTTCCTCGGCGACGAACCAGTGCGCCGTATCAAGAAGATCTCAGACCTCCCTCTCCGGTTCCGTTCCGACGGCACCTTCAAAATCCTCCAGGTGGCTGATATGCAGTGGCGGACCATCATTATGGCAGGGAGGAGCTACAGCTCCCTCAAACTCTCTGAAAATTTTCTGGATATATACATAGAAGGTTTGGGGATCTCAGATCTGTGAAGAATTGAAAGAAATAAATGGATGGAAGTCATGATTTAGTGCAAGAGATGGATAAAAAAAGAGAAAATAATACAACATAAAAAGTTGTTGATGAGAAGCATGGTGTCCAGGTTGATTGCTGTGTTCGTAAAGATGGACAAGGAATAGAATGATTAAGAAAATAAATAAGAGAAATCAAGATATGTCTTCCACCGCTAAGATTGAAGAAGAATGAAAGCTTCTTTGATCTAAAGGGTCCCACTCCCACAGTAACAATACTTCCTCGAATAAGTAAAATTTTGGGAAGGTTAATAGATAGTAAAAAGAAAAATACCCCAAATTGATTTCTAATGAACCTGTATTGTAGATGTATCTTTCTCTATTTCAGTTAAAAAAATTACTTAAAAGTTTTGCCATGTTATGGTATTTTGATTTTTTTTTTATTATCAACTGAGTCAAACGGTTCAACCAGTGACCCAGTGGTTGAACCATTGACTCATTGACCCAGTGCCTCGACCGAGTCGATCACCGGTCCGAGTCTGATAACACTGACTGGGGCAGTGATTGAGAGAAAGTAAGAGGGACTATCATACTTAGGTTGAGATACTAAGTAAAACTACACTTGGTAGATTAGGAAGAGAACTATGAACTGTGGTGTTCATGAGTGTCTGTAGTTCCTGAATCTTGAGATAGTTGATTTCCTTTCTTTGGGTGCAAACCCTCCAGACGTAGGTGAAGTTTCACCGAACAGGGTTAACAATTCTTGTGTCTTGTTTACTTATGCTTTTTAATTACTGTTGTTATTATTAGTCGATTGTTGAACCAATTGTCCCAGCATCGCGTAGGACATCTGTTCTAAGGGAACTTGAATTTCAATTGGCATCAGAGCAGGCACCATGTTCTGTTTGGGTGAGTTCCAGGGAATTTAATTCAGTTCTCATGGATAACAAGGAGAGAGGATCGGTCAACAGGCCACCCATTCTGGATTGTACTAACTATGATTACTGGAAGTTTCGCATGACAAGCTTTCTCAAGTCAATTGACAACAAGACTTGGAAAGCTATTGTCAAAGGTTGGAAGCACCCCACCAAGGCACAAGCTAAAGGTACTTCAACCATTGCTGCTGAGAAACCTGAAGAAGAATGGACAAAGGAAGAAGATGAAGCTGCTCTTGGAAACTCTAAAGCTTTAAATGACATTTTTAATGGTGTTGACAAGAATATGTTCAGACTCATTAACACTTGCACTGTGGCTAAGGATGCCTGAGAGATACTAAAGACAGCACATGAAGGAACTACTAGAGTGAGAATGTCAAGACTTCAGATGCTTACCACTGAGTTTGAGAACTTGATGATGACTGAGGAGGAAACTATCTTAGAATTTCACATGCGTGTGCGTGATCTGTCCAATGCTTCATTTGCTCTGGGAGAACCTATGTCAGATGAGAAACTTGTGAGGAAGATCTTGAGATCGTTTCCCAACCGTCTGTTCGGCCGCTCTTGCCGCTAAAGTAGGTGATCTGGTAAAACTAGCCAGGACTCTCACCCCCGAGGTCGAAGGAGATGGTTTACCGGAAGCCCCACGGTGTGCTCCAAATGTTCATACAAGGACCTAGAACTCTCAGATCCAAGGTTTAAAGTCGTAAAAGTGTAGAAAGAAGATAATTTGTCTTATTAAATGAAGATTTAGTCTTTTATAGTGGGTTACCCTAAGTCTATTACATATGGACCTCACTTACAATGACCCCTTCTAAGTTCCTAGAGGCGGACCCGCCTGGGGTTCTGGACCCTCCTTATACAAGGTCGAACCGCCCGATTTAGGGCAAGTCAGTACAATAAACTTAACCACGTGGGGTTTTTAAAATGGCTTTAATGGGTTTTGGGTTTTATGTTGGCAATAAAGATAAACCAATTATAGTTTCATAATAAGTGCAAGGAATGAATTATGTCAAATCCAAAACTTCATCTCTTAGTTATCTTTCATGACTCCAACTACCTAATTTACTCATGATATTTGGCGGGCTTTTGAAACTCAATTAATGTGAGCAGGTTTCAAAGGGTAGGAGAGCATCACGTGTTTCTTGGCTTGGCTAATTGTTGTGAATTTTGGTGGGAGTAGTTTCTGTTATTGAACTGGTCTGGTGGCAGTTTTTTGGAATGTGGAATTTTGTAATAGGTTTGGGCTTGTATGTATTGGGATCCCTTTCAAAATTTATCTTGGATTTTAGAGAACTAGTACTCTTTTTTCTTATTAGATTTTTTCAATGGGGTTTTGTTCTAGTAAGATTTTAATGAGGCTTGTTCTCTAAGATATTTCTTCAAGGGATGTGAGTTTAGTTTAGTAATAGAGGGTTCCTTTGCTCTCAGCATTGTTATAGTTTTTATTGTCCACTCTTGATACTCTCTTTTCTCTGTATTGGGTTGAAGTACCTCTTGTACTTCATTTCAATATATTTCTAATTGTCTATAAAAAAATAATCTTTTATAAATCATTTTATAATTAGAAAGCGCATCAGTTCATGATAGGTTGGAAGACAAAGATGTCTTGACTACTAAACCTGATATTCAGCAATAAAGAAAATGAATTGAAAAACAGATGCGGGAAAAAAATGTGCATATAACTTGTGAATGTGGAAAAAAATCAGTGTGAATATATTTAATTAATTTTCTATTTTTACATTATTGACTTGGATTTTGATACGACAAACATGTATTTTTTTAGATAAAAGGTCCTTGTTATTAATCATTCAAAATAGCAACATCTGAGGCGAGAATAGCCTCCAAACCTAGAGGGCCACCCTTCAATCCACAAATTAGAAGGATAATCAAGAGCAAAATTGGCCATAATTATACAAACATGTATACTTATTCAATTCTTTCACAATCATGTAACATTTTTATTCTTTTAGTCACAAAGCACATGAGTACAATGGTTTACCAATAATATAATTTAATTGAAATTAACATTGTGCAAGTTCCCCTAATTAATATACGTGACTTGCTCATCAAAACAAAATGTCTACCCAACTTATCACAATAATAAAAATAAAAAGTGTTTAGAGGTTATCTAAATGACTCATAAGAAAGTTTGGGTTAAATAACTCATCATTTAACCACATTGAAGATAAGTAACTTGAAATTTCTATATTTTATGTATTATTTTATTTCCAACTCACTCATGCATCTCCACCAATATGATTGGATAATGAGTTATTTAACTCAAACTTTCTCATTAGTTATTTAGACAACCTAATAAAAAGTGTGTTTAAATTCTTAATTAGTTTTTCAATAGTTTGAATACACCTTTAAATAGTGTTTTTGTGTTCACACTAATTTAACACAAAATAAGAAAACAATAAAAGAAACGTCTGAATATCATCCACGTTTATCTACCCGGATCGAAGATGACCAAGATCCCAAATCCCTTACCACGTGTACCCTGCATGTCACACCTGTCTCCAAAAGGCACTACCCCATAATCTCTTTTAGCTCATTCAATTCCCTCCCTCTCTCAGTTTTAAGCAACAAAAATAATGGCGGAACCTTACCCAAGGCTAGTAGCCCAAACTCACATAATAGCACCACCAACACCCACCGCCACCACTTCACTACTTCGAACGCTTCTTCAAGAGCGCGTGTCAAACTCAAAGCAACTCTTCGGCGTCTTCACCCTTCT
This sequence comes from Lotus japonicus, assembly GCF_012489685.1. NCBI lineage: Eukaryota > Viridiplantae > Streptophyta > Magnoliopsida > Fabales > Fabaceae > Lotus > Lotus japonicus. The sequence continues at coordinate 43,988,533 of NC_080041.1, read as the reverse complement.
GATAACCGTGACCATTTCGCTCATACTCACCGGCCTCACCGTCGTTGTAGCCATTCTCGGCCTGATTGTTTTCGCTCCAGTGATCATCGTTTTGAGCCCGATATGGGTCCCGGCTTGCGCCGCGCTCTTCCTCGTCACAGCGGGGTTCCTTTGTACGTGCGGGTTTGGGCTTGTTGTCTTCGCTGTGCTCACGTGGATGTACCGTTACTTCAGAGGGCTCCACCCTCCCGGTTCGGACCGAGTAAGCTATGCGCGTTACCCGGTTTATGAACCGGCGAGTCATGGTGGAGCTGGAGGGTATTTGCTGCATAGCAAGGTGGTGGAATCTGCTGCGCCTGGAGCTTGATTGAGGAGAGGGCCGAGCCGGCGGTGTAGATTAATTGTTGAGCCCACATGGTGTGGATTGCTTTTTGTTAAATGGTTATGTTTCATTGTTTTATGTTAAAACTTTATCACTAATAATACTATAGCTTTATTTTTTTAATTATATATTTAGTTTTAAGAATGAAAAAAAGTAAAAACCTCTTTAAAAAAAAAGAATAAAAAAGAATTGAAAAACCGAGTCTCCTCATCATCCAATCACATTGAAGATAAGTGAGTTGAAATTTCTATATTTTATTTATTAATTTATTTCCAACTCACTTATCTCTAATGTGATTGGATGATGAGTTATTTAACTCAAACTTTCTCATTGGTCATTTAGACAACCCCTCATTCTAATCATCGTGTCTATTGTCTCGTACCAATATAGTATCTCTCTAGGACGAATGCATGTTGTTTAACATGGGGTTAATTAAAATGTTTAGGTGTTAAGTATTATCTAACACCCTCTTATACAATATCTCTGTTGGTTTCTTCTTCCCCCTCCTCTCTTTCTTCCTCCTACCTTCTCAAGGTGTTGAAGTACAAACGTGAGTGAACAAAGTATGAATGAAATAAATCTCACATTAGAAACATAAATGTAAGACCCAAGTTTTTAAGCTTAAAATAAGTGAATAAAGTTCCTATTCACGATTAGGGTTGATGGATCGTGAAGGGAAACCTGAACAAGAGTTTAACGAAAGGAATAAATTTATGAAGGAGGAAGTTCAGGAAAAGTCTAAGGGTTTCATCAAAATCGATAAAAGGTATAGCACGATCGATATACGCTTAAACCTAGGTCAGAAACCCTAGTATATAGCTAGTTTTCACTTAAAGTCACGATGGAAATTAATTCCAAAAATCTTCAGAGAAATGTTAGAACTTCTCTTATTCCTTATACGACAATCGTTTCGAGGCGAAACCCTAGGATCTACGAACGTCCGATTCCAATCCTCGGAAGTTTGCCGAAACTAAAACCCTGATAGTTCAAAACCCTAGAATCAACCGACGATGAAGACTTTTTCTATTCAGAGCTTCAAATGAAGATTCCACACGCGTACACCCATTTCTCTTGATGATTTCAATCTTTCTTCAGAAGGAAGTTTTCTATTCCGACATTCGATGCAAAAAGTAACTTATCGGGTAAAATAGTTTTACACCGACTTTGCATTAGTCACCTAAAATACCAGGAAACCTCTTTTGAGTTTTGGATTTATGTGGCCAAAACCTATCTTAGAATTCACGGAGAATGAAGCCGGAAAAATCAGATTCGCGAAACTTTCATTTTCCCGCGTTTTGCCAACCTCTATATATAGCAAGAAAAGGAGAAAAAATGGCAAAACTTCACCATTTTCTCTCCCAAGGCCGCGAGCTTCATTGAAGGAGGAGGAAGAAGAGATTTTCTTCATTTCTTGCTTGATCGTTGATTCAACAGTTGCTGCTTGAAGGTATCGAGGTATAGTCGCTAATCCTTACCTCTGATCGTCTTTTCCATAGCTTTTCTTTATGTCTTTCTGTGCTCATAGTTTTGAGGTTTTTGCAAAACTATCCTGATAACTTCATTTTTTATTCTAAACATCTTCCCTACGTGTCCAAGAGCATGTTTAGCTAATAATACTGCGCCGATTCTCGAAAAACTACCGTCGAGTTTCAATTCTGCTTAAAATACCCATTTTGGGGCAAAGCTTCGTCCTTTGGGCTGAAAACTATCGCCTTAGCTTAGTGCTAGTAGGATTAGTTATCATAAATGCCGTTGGTGACGTCCCCATCCAATTTGTTTTTCGAAATTTCAGTTTTGAAATTCTGAGCTAAAATATTGACCAAAATACCCCTGCGACAGTTTTCGATCCGGTAATTTTTCCGAGTTTAGAATACCCTTAGTTACGACTAATAATAACCTAGGAACCAAGTTTGATCGAAGAAAAATCGACCCACCTAATTACCAATAGTGGCCGAGCACCCTAGGGGGGAGGGAGGAAAATTCCTTTTTCGAAAACTTGTCCTTTTGCGCTAGATTATCGTACCTCGGAGTATATGCTACTTCGTGTAACCTTAGTGAGTATTGATTGCTGGGTTTCTGATAGATTCTGAGGGAATTCTGTGGTTTTTACTCTAAAGGTTCTTTTGAGGAATTTCCTGAAGAACAAGGAGCTGATTGTGAAGGAGCGTTTGAAGAGAACCCTGGAGAATCTACAGGTGAGGGCTACTCACTGAATCCTTAGTTAATGCCTAGGTGTCTATGCTTTCGACTTGATTTACTGTTTATGCACTTGTTTGTGTTTGACTGGAAAAATGTTTTCTGAGGCTTCGGCTGACAATGTAGATGATTCATCTACTGACTGTTTTTGAGATTGAATTACATGCTACGTGCTATGTGGGTAATCTAGGATGTGTGATATCTGCTCTATATGCTAAGTGCTACATGGTTAATCTAGGATGTGTTAATATATGTGCTATGATTGTTGGACTGTGCTAATTTAACTATGTCATTTCACAAATATCTGTGGTACTGAGGAGTGAGAATAACGGGCAAGTCATGCCGATTTTTATAAGAGTTTGAGAAAGTTTGACGGGACGAACGGAGTTCGGGCCTTGTTACGTTTTAGTGGATCGAGACATTCTCTGGGATTTAATTGGGATTATGGGATCTTTGAAAACTTATAGGAAATACGATAAGACTAAAAGGAAACTATTTTTACAAGGAAAATTCATAAGACATTAAACAACCTCTAAACCTTTAATTAATGATAACAATCTCGGATGCAAGCTTAGGGATTGAAGTTTAGTTTTGGAAAAAGAGAAGTGTCGTCGGATCCAAGTGTAGAGAAGATTGTAAGTTCTTGAGTACGTTGATATTCCTTCGCTCTTTGAGCAGTTTGTTTAGCCATCCAAGGGATGAGCCGAGAAGCTTCACTGAGGCGTGAGACCTTGTGAAAAGCATGGATCTTCACTGAGGCGTGAGACCTCGTGAACAGCATGAAACTTCATTGAAGCGTAAGACTTCGTGCAAGTGTGTAAATTCACTGAGGCGTGAGACCTTGTGAAAGCATAAAACTTCACTGAAGCGTGAGACTTCGTGATTGTATAAGACTCCACTGAAGCGTGGGACTTCGTGAGAGCATTGATGACTCGGAGAGTTATCGTGAGTGTTTGCACTCATTTTACGATTTAGTGTATTTTGTCGCAGAATCGACTTTTACCTTAGGGTATGCTTTTAGAGACAATAAGTTAGCTAGAACACGTGGCGACGTGTCGAGTGAGGTCGGAGACGTTGTTTGACTAATCACTTTGCATTCATGCACTCATTTTGAGGTATTAACACGGGACGAACTCCGGACCTCGGTGGATTCCAAAATGGTCATAAGACCCGGATTTCCATAAAAGAACACTACGGTGATTCTTAGTAGCAGACCGAAATGGCAGGCCTTCGGGTTTTATGCTGATCTGGCTACCTTTGTGTGGTGTTAGAGGCACGCGGGCAGAAATGGTCCCACCGTGGCTGGTGCTAGGATTGACTCGTTGATGTCCATCCATTCCGGAATGCATTTGGTTAACTGGGTTAACCTGCATCTGCATTTCATGCAACATGCATACTAACTTAGTTGCTGAGTGTGATTGATAATTGTTAATCCTATTTGATGCATGCTATTTGTTAATACTGTCTTTTATATTCATTGTGGAATATACAACCCCAGGATGCTACCTATAACTTATAATCCTAAGTGGCTACTCCTTATCTTTACCTATTGGATTTATTAATTACATAATTCTTTGGAGTTGACCCTCGCGTCTTCTGTGTGTGCTTTGGCGGACTACGCCCTTTGTCAGATGTCCATGGCGGACTGATTCACGATGGTTCACCCTTCGGGGGGAACTAGGGTTGAGATGCTGGAACAGGAGCGCATCGCGGTAGCGAGAGGAGGACGGATTGTGTACATAGACTTGGTCGTTCTGGATTCAGATTCGGACGACGATCATGCTAGCATGTAGGTTTTTAGTGCTGGCGTGAGCTCCTCGAGATGGGATTAGTGTAGGAGTAGAGTCTTAGCTCTGACCGTATGTTTTCTTTTGGGAACAGGGTAGTTTCCCGCCGATAGCTTTTTGTGTGGTTTCTCTACGGGAATCACAGAGAGTTGGTTGGGCTAGGAGGTCTTGTTTTAGGCCATCTGGGCTGACTCATTCTCATTTTTGAGGGTTTGTGTTGCGAACACTTAACCTTTTCTTTTGGATTGTACATTTTGCCTACGGGCGTTATACTCTTTTACTTTCCGTCACTGGAGGTTACTCGTGACGAGGTTTGCTACTTGCAGCGGGGGCTGTAATTATTATTGTACATTAGTTCTGTTATCTTTTGTTGGGAGTTTAGTTCTTTCAGTCTTTGTTTCTATTATCAAAAAATATATATATTCACTTTTTCCGCTTTAAGTTTCTTTTTGGTTACTAAAGTGACGCCACCGAAATCGGGGTGTTACAATAAACAAGTTGAGTAATTTTTAAGTGAAATGACTCACTCACTCATTGTTTTAAGGTTTTGTGGTGAATATGTTTATAAGATGATGTTTATATCACTTATTCTATTAGAATAATGTGTTCGGTGAATTCTCAAACTCTCTCTTTAGCCATTAGACTATGAAAAGTCTCATGTTTCGCTACGCCACTCTAACTGTAATATCAATATTTACAGCATAGAAATCTATTATAAGTGTGATCAGATTTTTGCCCCCATAACATAAAATTCCTGGATCCGTCTCTCCATGGTTGTGATTGCATGAATATATATATATATAAGAGGGAGTATATAGTAAGAGTGAGATGCACGTAAATAACACAAGAACAGGGGGTTTGAATTGTGTACTTGAAAATTACTTTTTAAAACTTAGGTTTTTGAAAAGGATATTAGTTCTTGAAAACGTTTCGTAAACCGTTTAGTGCAGCGGAAATATAAGCAATATAAAGCAGACGATTAGCATAAAGAGATTTATATTGGTTTACCCTAAACGATTTGGCTACGTCCAGTACTTGGCCACCACCAAGATTTTCACTAGCAAGTTTCAAGGACTTCTCCAATACAAGTATTCTCAAGGACTTTTCCCACAAGTGTTATCACTGACTTCTCCAAGTATTCTACAGGACTACTCCTACAAGTATTGTTCATGACTTCACCTACAATCTATTCAAGATCGTTTAACTCTACAGGGTTTCTTTTCGTACAAGAGTAGAGGTAGAGAATTTAAAGCACTGGAACTCTAAGTGTTTGGGTTCATGTTTTACTTTAGATCACTCAAGAGTTCTGGATCTAAGAGAGAAATGAATGAAGAGGTTTGACTCTTTTAAGGTACGAGGTTCTCTTTGTTACTTTGCAGAAGTAGTGGCTGGGATTTGACACTTAGGAAATTTTCTGTTTTGAGTTTTGAATGCTTTGAAGAATGTTGAAATGACTCTTATTCTTCATTCTTCATGTATGCCTTAAATACTCGCTTGCTAATGTTGTAGCCGTTGTGAGACATGATCTAATTGTTGTTCTAGTCGTTAAGAGATAAGATCCATCTGTTGATTCAAATGACTTCGGTTGGTAGCTTCATTGAATGCTTGCTCAGAATCAAGTCTATCCTTTAGCCGAAAAGGTGATGTTTGTCAGCTAGTACATGACAATATATTTGGGCTACTTTTCAGACATGAGACAATTGAGAAATCTGATGGTGACAACTTATCCTTTTTCCTTGTTGGTCAGCGCGCCTTTAGCAAAAGCAACATAGTCTTCACGTGATCTCATTTGAATATAAGTCAATTGGTTACAATCTGACTTTGTCTTTGCCGCCTAAATTTGTCTTCAATTTTTATGACTGATGAGTTGGCATTGGACGGTCAGAACACATGTGTCGTCTTGACTTGAGTTAGTTTGCTTGCCAAACAGTCTTGTGAGTTCTGAAGCTTTTTCTTTTTGTGGCGATTGAACGTTGAAGCATTTCATGCAAATTGAATTTCTCCTGAAATTCAAATTAGTTAAGAAGCTTAGTTGACAATTGAAGTGCTTCTATAAAAATTGTTATGATCAAAATTAGATTTTAAAACGTTATGATGCGTTTAAACTTAATAGAAATGACATGTTTTTATGTGAGAGTGAGAGGAGTGATTTTCAACCATTAGATCAAAATCAATGGATGAGATTAAAAGCATCTTAAAACACCATTGTGAATACAATAACTCCTCTAAGAGCCTCTAAGAGGTTTTTTAAGAGACTTTTACACTGTGTTTGGTTGGGGAAGAAAGGAAAGGAAAGGAATGTAAGATAAAGGAAAGTGAAAGAAATTTTTAAGTTGTTTGATTGGATAGAAATGGAAGGAAAGAATAGGAGGAAAGAAAACTGTAATTTTGTAAGATGACTTTTTTGACCCTAGTTAAAAATTATACTTTGAAGTTTCAACCAATAACTTTTACATAGGATTTTTATCTAATCAATATTTTTATTTAAAAATTAATCATTCTTATGATTTTAAAAATTCCAGTGCCATATTATGTCCAAAAAAAATCCAATGTCATATAAAAAAAATCCAGAGCAAATTTACAATGTTATTTGTAATTTTAATGCAAAATTCAAATAATTTTACACATTTCTTTTACTATTAAGATTTTTATTATGAGATTAAAGTGGCTAAAAGAGATGACTACATAACCTGTTGAAGGACTACAAATCTACAATAAACATGGCTAAAAAATTGTTCCAAGAGTATGCATATTATATTTATAAGTTAATTAAGGTCTGATATATTTTGTGCATGCAACATTGCCACCTACATGAACAAAAGTTGGGCACATGGCCATCAAGTCGTAGAACCTCTATTCAACAGAGTACACAAAAAAAGCCTCCATAATACATAATATAATTAAATCCCCAACACGTAAATCTTGACAACAAAGGTTACTTGTAATTAGTGGCATTTTGAAATGCCATGAGCTGAAGCGCTCAGAGATGCAAGATCTGAGGAAAAAGTCCATAGCCTTGAAATCCAAATCTGAAAAGGCTAAGGTTGAGAAGTCAAAACCTCTTCAAGCTGAAGAAGAGGAATCTGAAGAAGCATCAGAAGATTCTGATGAAGATGAGCTGACTCTGATCTCCAAGAGACTCAATCGCATCTAGAAGCACAGGCAGAGCAAATACAAAGGCTCTGGAAAGGCAAGAGGAAAGTCTGAATCCTCAGGTCAGAAGAAGTCCTCACTTAAGGAAGTCACATGCTTTGAGTGCAAAGAATCAGGGCACTACAAAAGTGACTGTCCAAGATTGAAGAAGGACAAGAAGCCAAAGAAGCACTTCAAGACGAAGAAGAGTCTGATGGTGACATTTGATGAATCAGAGTCAGAGGATGTTGACTCTGATGGTGAAGTCCAAGGACTCATGGCTATTGTCAAAGACAAGGAAGCAGAGTCAAAGGAAGCTGTTGACTCTGACTCAGAATCAGAAGGAGATCCTAACTCAGACGATGAAAATGAGGTATTCGCTTCTTTCTCTACCTCTGAACTGAAACATGCATTGTCTGATATTATGGATAAGTATAACTCCTTATTGTCTAAGCATAAGAAGCTTAAAAAGAACTTATCTGCTGTTTCCAAGACTCCTTCTGAACATGAGAAAATTATCTCTGATTTGAAAAATGATAATCATGCTTTGATCAACTCTAACTCTGTGCTTAAGAACCAGATTGCTAAGTTAGAAGAAGTTGTTGCCTGTGATGCCTCTGATTGTAGAAATGAATCTAAGTATGAAAAGTCTTTTCAAAGATTCCTAGCTAAAAGCGTGGATAGAAGCTTAATGGCTTCAATGATCTATGGCGTAAGCAGAAATGGAATGCATGGCATTGGCTATTCTAAACCAATTAGAAATGAGCCCTCTGTGTCTAAAGCTAAATCCTTATATGAATGCTTTGTTCCCTCTGGTACCATATTGCCTGATCCTGTACCTGCTAAAGTTGCTAAAAACCCTCTTAAAAAGGGATCTTTCTCTATGACTAAATATCATGCAAATATTCCTTTAAAATATCATGTTGAGACACCCAAGGTGATCAGAACCTCTGGGGTAACTAACAAGAGAGGACCCAGAAAGTGGGTACCTAAGGACAAGATTATCTATGTTGCAGATATCCTTGATAGCTCCACTGAAACACCAATCATGGTATCTGGACAGTGGATGCTCGCGTCACATGACGGGAGAAAGGCGTATGTTCCGAGAGCTGAAACTTAAGCCTGGAGGCGAAGTTGGCTTTGGAGGAAATGAAAAGGGTAAAATTGTTGGTACTGGTACTATTTGTGTAGATAGTAGTCCATGCATTGATAATGTGTTATTGGTAGACGGCTTAACACATAACTTATTGTCTATAAGTCAATTAGCTGACAAGGGTTATGATGTTATATTCAATCAAAAGTCCTGCCGGGCTGTAAGTCAGATCGATGGCTCTGTTCTGTTTAACAGCAAGAGGAAGAACAACATCTATAAGATCAGATTATCTGAGTTGGAGGCTCAGAATGTGAAGTGCCTTCTGTCTGTTAATGAAGAGCAGTGGGTATGGCATAGACGGTTAGGGCATGCCAGTATGAGAAAGATTTCTCAGCTGAGCAAGCTAAACCTTGTCAGGGGCTTACCCAATCTGAAGTTCGCTTCAGACGCTCTTTGTGAAGCATGTCAGAAAGGCAAATTCACAAAAGTCCCTTTCAAGGCAAAGAATGTTGTCTCAACCTCAAGGCCGTTGGAACTTCTGCATATCGACCTTTTTGGACCAGTGAAAACTGAGTCTATAGGTGGCAAGAGATATGGGATGGTTATCGTTGATGACTATAGCCGCTGGACATGGGTAAAGTTTCTAACCCGCAAGGATGAGTCTCATGCTGTGTTCTCTACCTTCTTTGCTCAAGTGCAAAACGAGAAGGCTTGTAGGATTGTGCGTGTCAGAAGTGACCATGGTGGAGAGTTTGAGAATGACAAGTTTGAGAGTCTGTTTGATTCCTATGGAATTGCACATGATTTCTCTTGTCCCAGAACTCCTCAACAAAACGGTGTTGTTGAGAGGAAGAACAGAACTCTTCAGGAGATGGCTAGAACCATGCTCCAAGAAACTGGCATGGCTAAGCACTTTTGGGCAGAGGCAGTAAATACAGCATGTTACATTCAGAACAGAATCTCTGTGAGACCAATTCTGAATAAGACTCCTTATGAATTGTGGAAGAACATAAAACCCAACATTTCTTATTTTCATCCTTTTGGCTGTGTTTGTTATGTTCTCAATACTAAGGATAGATTGCATAAATTTGATGCTAAGTCTTCTAAGTGTCTATTACTCGGTTACTCTGAGAGATCTAAAGGTTTTAGATTTTATAATACTGATGCTAAGACTATTAAAGAATCTATTCATGTTAGATTTGACGATAAGCTTGACTCTGACCAGTCAAAGCTAGTTGAAAAGTTTGCAGATTTAAGCATTAATGTTTCTGACAAAGGCAAAGCTCCAGAGGAAGCTGAGCCAGAGGAAGATGAACCAGAGGAAGAAGCTGGTCCCTCTAACTCACAAACTCTGAAGAAGAGCAGAATCACTGCAGCTCACCCTAAGGAATTGATTCTGGGCAACAAAGACGAACCAGTCAGAACCAGATCTGCCTTCAGACCTTCTGAAGAGACCTTGCTCAGTCTGAAAGGATTGGTGTCCTTATTTGAACCCAAGTCCATAGATGAAGCTCTTCAGGACAAGGATTGGATTCTGGCCATGGAAGAAGAATTGAATCAATTCTCCAAGAATGATGTTTGGAGCTTAGTGAAGAAGCCTGAGAGTGTCCATGTTATTGGAACGAAATGGGTATTCAGAAACAAGCTGAATGAGAAAGGAGATGTAGTCAGAAACAAGGCAAGGCTAGTTGCTCAAGGCTACAGCCAGCAGGAAGGAATAGACTACACTGAAACATTTGCTCCAGTAGCAAGACTGGAGGCAATCAGACTGTTGATCTCTTTCTCAGTAAATCACAACATAGTTCTACATCAGATGGACGTAAAGAGTGCCTTCCTAAATGGTTATATCTCAGAGGAAGTCTATGTTCATCAACCCCCGGGTTTTGAAGATGAGAAGAAACCAGACCATGTGTTCAAATTGAAGAAATCACTCTACGGTCTGAAGCAAGCTCCCAGAGCATGGTATGAGAGACTTAGCTCTGTAAGATCAAGTTTTGATCTAGTAGTACAACTCTATGTTTTGATGATTACAAGTTAACCTTTTGATATGAACAATTGTGGTACTCTAACGTGTTTTTCTGAGTGTGCTATTTACAGGCTCTGACCTCAACTCAATCTCACACAAATCAGAAGCACTGTGTATAAAGAGTGACCCAAGCAACGCTTTCGCATTCACCATGTTCAGTATGAACAGTGGAAAAGCTTCAGAAGTTCTGAAGTTATACAAACTCTGATGAGGACTCAGTCACTAGAAGCTCTGAAGATCCAGATGTTCTGATAACCAAGAAACACTGAAGGTTCAGATGTTCTGATGGTGTAGAAGACTCTGAAGATCCAGAAGCTGAATAGTGGAAACTCTGAAGTCCAGAAGCAAGAAACTCTGAAGGCCATGTTCTTCCCTCTGAGTTCAGAATCAGAAGATACAATGGTCAGAGGATCTGTGTTTTCCCTCTGACTCTGATCAACCGGCTTCACAAGTTCCAATATGAAGCATTCCCCTGATCAGAAGTCTCCTAGGTTTAAAGGTCGCGTCGCTATCCAAGTACAAAAGCAACTGTACCTTCCTGACGACCTACCTAACGTTCTCAGCCACAGCAGAAGCTGGATTTTCCAGAACTGCCCTCCAACGGTAGCATTTCCCATGCATCGCTCAACCCTAATCCTTGGAGTATATATAGAGGCTGAAGATTGAAAGAAGCGGCTAGAAGCAATACATACGCGCAAGACATATTCAAATTATTCTAAGCTTTCTTTCATCTGAAATTCATTGAGTTTACTATTAGCTTTTTAGAAGCAAATCTCTTGTAAACAATTCTTTGATAAACAGTTTGTTTAGTTCCTTTAGGAGATCAAGGCTGATCGGATCCAAGAGAAGACTAAGAGAGTGAATCTTAGTGTGAGCTAAGTCAGTGTAATTGTTAGTCACTTGTAGGTTTCAAGTGCAGTTGTAACTCTTACCTGATTAGTGGATTGCCTTCATTCTAAGAAGGAAGAAATCACCTTAACAGGTGGACTGGAGTAGCTTGAGTGATTTATCAAGTGAACCAGGATAAAATCCTTGTGTGCTTTTCTATCTCTTATCTTTAGCACTTAAGTTCTCGAAAGATTTGTCAAAAATCTTTAAGGTGGAAGTTTTATACTGAAAACGTTATTCAAACCCCCCCCTTTCTACCGTTTTTCATACCTTCAATTGGTATCAGAGCGCAAGTTCTGATTACCACACCTAACAGTGTTCAGTGATCCAGGACGGTGTGAAAAACAATGGCTGCCACCACCAGTGAAACTCAAAGAGATGGTTACAATGCAAAGCCTCCTATGTTCGACGGTCAAAGGTTCGAATATTGGAAAGATAGACTGGAGAGTTTCTTTCTGGGTTTCGATGCAGATCTCTGGGATATTATTGTGGATGGCTACGAGCGTCCAGTTGATGCAGATGGCAAGAAGATCCCAAGGTCAGAGATGACTGCAGATCAAAAGAAGTTGTACTCACAACATCACAAAGCAAGAGCAATTCTTCTAAGTGCTATTTCCTATGAAGAGTACCAGAAGATTACAGATCGTGAGTTTGCAAAAGGCATTTTCGAATCTCTGAAGATGTCTCATGAAGGAAACAAGAAAGTCAAAGAATCAAAGGCATTGTCCTTGATCCAAAAGTATGAATCCTTCATCATGGAGCCAAATGAGTCCATCGAAGAAATGTTCTCCAGATTTCAGTTGCTTGTAGCTGGCATACGACCTCTCAACAAGAGCTACACAACAAAAGATCATGTCATAAGAGTCATCAGGTGTCTTCCTGAAAGTTGGATGCCTTTGGTGACTTCAATAGAGCTCACGAGAGATGTTGAGAATATGAGTTTAGAAGAACTCATCAACATTTTGAAATGCCATGAGCTGAAGCGCTCAGAGATGCAAGATCTGAGGAAAAAGTCCATAGCCTTGAAATCCAAATCTGAAAAGGCTAAGGTTGAGAAGTCAAAAGCTCTTCAAGCTGAAGAAGAGGAATCTGAAGAAGCATCAGAAGATTCTGATGAAGATGAGCTGACTCTGATCTCCAAGAGACTCAATCGCATCTGGAAGCACAGGCAGAGCAAATACAAAGGCTCTGGAAAGGCAAGAGGAAAGTCTGAATCCTCAGGTCAGAAGAAGTCCTCGCTTAAGGAAGTCACATTCTTTGAGTGCAAAGAATCAGGGCACTACAAAAGTGACTGTCCAAGATTGAAGAAGGACAAGAAGCCAAAGAAGCACTTCAAGACGAAGAAGAGTCTGATGGTGACATTTGATGAATCAGAGTCAGAGGATGTTGACTCTGATGGTGAAGTCCAAGGACTCATGGCTATTGTCAAAGACAAGGAAGCAGAGTCAAGGGAAGCTGTTGACTCTGACTCAGAATCAGAAGGAGATCCTAACTCAGACGATGAAAATGAGGTATTCGCTTCTTTCTCTACCTCTGAACTGAAACATGCATTGTCTGATATTATGGATAAGTATAACTCCTTATTGTCTAAGCATAAGAAGCTGAAAAAGAACTTATCTGCTGTTTCCAAGACTCCTTCTGAACATGAGAAAATTATTTCTGATTTGAAAAATGATAATCATGCCATGATCAATTCTAACTCTGTGCTTAAGAACCAGATTGCTAAGTTAGAAGAAATTGTTGCCTGTGATGCCTCTGATTGTAGAAATGAATCTAAGTATGAAAAGTCCTTTCAAAGATTCCTAGCTAAAAGCGTGGATAGAAGCTTAATGGCTTCAATGATCTATGGCGTAAGCAGAAATGGAATGCATGGCATTGGCTATTCTAAACCAATTAGAAATGAGCCCTCTGTGTCTAAAGCTAAATCCTTGTATGAATGCTTTGTTCCCTCTGGTACCATATTGCCTGATCCTGTACCTGCTAAAGTTGCTAAACATCCTCTTAAAAAGGGATCTTTCTCTATGACTAAATATCATGCAAATATTCCTTTAAAATATTATGTTGAGACACCCAAGGTGATCAGAACCTCTGGGGTAACTAACAAGAGAGGACCCAGAAAGTGGGTACCTAAGGACAAGATTATCTATGTTGCAGATATCCTTGATAGCTCCACTGAAACACCAATCATGGTATCTGGACAGTGGATGCTCGCGTCACATGACGGGAGAAAAGCGTATGTTCCGAGAGCTGAAACTTAAGCCTGGAGGCGAAGTTGGCTTTGGAGGAAATGAAAAGGGTAAAATTGTTGGTACTGGTACTATTTGTGTAGATAGTAGTCCATGCATTGATAATGTGTTATTGGTAGACGGCTTAACTCATAACTTATTGTCTATAAGTCAATTAGCTGACAAGGGTTATGATGTTATTTTCAATCAAAAGTTCTGCCGGGCTGTAAGTCAGATCGATGGCTCTGTTCTGTTTAACAGCAAGAGGAAGAACAACATCTATAAGATCAGATTATCTGAGTTGGAGGCTCAGAATGTGAAGTGCCTTCTGTCTGTTAATGAAGAGCAGTGGGTATGGCATAGACGGTTAGGGCATGCCAGTATGAGAAAGATTTCTCCGCTGAGCAAGCTAAACCTTGTCAGGGGCTTACCCAATCTGAAGTTCGCTTCAGACGCTCTTTGTGAAGCATGTCAGAAAGGCAAATTCACAAAAGTCCCTTTCAAGGCAAAGAATGTTGTTTCAACCTCAAGGCCGTTGGAACTTCTGCATATCGACCTTTTTGGACCAGTGAAAACTGAGTCTATAGGTGGCAAGAGATATGGGATGGTTATCGTTGATGACTATAGCCGCTGGACATGGGTAAAGTTTCTAACCCGCAAGGATGAGTCTCATGCTGTGTTCTCTACCTTCATTGCTCAAGTGCAAAACGAGAAGGCTTGTAGGATTGTGCGTGTCAGAAGTGACCATGGTGGAGAGTTTGAGAATGACAAGTTTGAGAGTCTGTTTGATTCCTATGGAATTGCACATGATTTCTCTTGTCCCAGAACTCCTCAACAAAATGGTGTTGTTGAGAGGAAGAACAGAACTCTTCAGGAGATGGCTAGAACCATGCTCCAAGAAACTGGCATGGCTAAGCACTTTTGGGCAGAGGCAGTAAATACAACATGTTACATTCAGAACAGAATCTCTGTGAGACCAATTCTGAATAAGACTCCTTATGAATTGTGGAAGAACATAAAACCCAACATTTCTTATTTTCATCCTTTTGGCTGTGTTTGTTATGTTCTCAATACTAAGGATAGATTGCATAAATTTGATGCTAAGTCTTCTAAGTGTCTATTACTCGGTTACTCTGAGAGATCTAAAGGTTTTAGATTTTATAATACTGATGCTAAGACTATTGAAGAATCTATTCATGTTAGATTTGATGATAAGCTTGACTCTGACCAGTCAAAGCTAGTTGATAAGTTTGCAGATTTAAGCATTAATGTTTCTGACAAAGGCAAAGCTCCAGAGGAAGCTGAGCCAGAGGAAGATGAACCAGAGGAAGAAGCTGGTCCCTCTAACTCACAAACTCTGAAGAAGAGCAGAATCACTGCAGCTCACCCTAAGGAATTGATTCTGGGCAACAAAGACGAACCAGTCAGAACCAGATCTGCCTTCAGACCTTCTGAAGAGACCTTGCTCAGTCTGAAAGGATTGGTGTCCTTAATTGAACCCAAGTCCATAGATGAAGCTCTTCAGGACAAGGATTGGATTCTGGCCATGAAAGAAGAATTGAATCAATTCTCCAAGAATGATGTTTGGAGCTTAGTGAAGAAGCCTGAGAGTGTCCATGTTATTGGAACAAAGTGGGTATTCAGAAACAAGCTGAATGAGAAAGGAGATGTAGTCAGAAACAAGGCAAGGCTAGTTGCTCAAGGCTACAGCCAGCAGGAAGGAATAGACTACACTGAAACATTTGCTCCAGTAGCAAGACTGGAGGCAATCAGACTGTTGATCTCTTTCTCAGTAAATCACAACATAGTACTACATCAGATGGACGTAAAGAGTGCCTTCCTAAATGGTTATATCTCAGAGGAAGTCTATGTTCATCAACCCCCGGGTTTTGAAGATAAGAAGAAACCAGACCATGTGTTCAAATTGAAGAAATCACTCTACGGTCTGAAGCAAGCTCCCAGAGCATGGTATGAGAGACTTAGCTCATTCCTTCTGGAGAATGAGTTTGTAAGGGGTAAAGTAGATACAACTCTTTTTTGCAAGACTTATAAAGATGATATCTTAATTGTGCAAATTTATGTTGATGATATTATATTTGGTTCTGCTAATCAATCTCTATGCAAAGAATTTTCTGAGATGATGCAGGCTGAATTTGAGATGAGTATGATGGGAGAATTAAAGTACTTTCTGGGAATACAAGTTGATCAAACACCAGAAGGAACATATATCCATCAGAGCAAGTACACTAAAGAACTTCTGAAGAAGTTCAATATGCTGGAATCTACAGTGGCCAAGACTCCAATGCATCCTACATGCATTCTGGAGAAAGAAGATAAAAGTGGTAAAGTATGTCAGAAGCTCTATCGTGGCATGATAGGTTCACTTCTATACTTAACTGCATCTAGGCCTGACATATTATTTAGTGTTCACTTATGTGCTCGTTTCCAATCAGATCCAAGGGAAACCCACTTAACTGCTGTTAAGAGGATCCTAAGGTATCTGAAAGACACCACTAACCTTGGCTTGATGTATAAGAAAACATCAGAGTATAAGCTTTCAGGTTATTGTGATGCTGATTATGCTGGAGATAGAACAGAGAGAAAAAGTACTTCAGGAAATTGTCAATTTCTGGGAAGCAATCTAGTCTCATGGGCAAGCAAGAGGCAATCAACCATTGCACTATCAACTGCAGAGGCAGAATATATCTCAGCAGCAATATGCAGCACGCAGATGCTCTGGATGAAACATCAGCTGGAGGATTATCAGATCCTTGAGAGCAATATCCCAATCTATTGTGATAACACTGCTGCAATCTCATTGAGTAAGAATCCTATCTTGCATTCAAGGGCAAAGCACATTGAGGTAAAGTATCACTTTATTAGAGATTATGTACAGAAGGGCGTACTTCTTCTGAAGTTTGTTGATACTGACCATCAATGGGCAGATATCTTTACAAAGCCCTTAGCAGAGGATAGATTTAATTTTATTCTGAAAAATCTGAACATGGACTTTTGTCCAGAGTGAAGATGGATCAGTACCTCTGACTATGATACTTCTTGATCAGAAGATGTCTAGTCCAGAAGGTAACTCAATCAGAGTGTGTGTACCCACTGGTACTGACTCTGAAGCTGAGACAACAACACGGGTGTCAGTATTTCTGATGCATAGTTCCTTGTGCCCGTGTGACAGTCTGTTATGATTGCGTGTAGATATGCTTCTCTCCTGTGTGTGATTTGTGTATTTTACTGTTACTATCTATCTTTAATTTTCAACCGTTGATCTTAAAGTGCTTTTTGAATCAACAACGGTTATTTGATAAAACCCACTATACACACACGATCTCTTTCACTTCCGGAATTTACTCTCGCTCTCTCTGCTTTTTCGAAACCGCTTGTTTTCGAATTCTCTCTCGATCTCTCTTCATCTTTCAACCTTCATCTTCTACCTCAAACCTTCAACCACTTCAAAAATGGTGAGACAAACCAGAAGATCTACTGCAGATGCACCTCAGTTCCCTCACATGGTAGTTGGTCTAGCAACGGGTCAAAGGGGCCCTGAGAATCCGACACAAGAACAAGTTCAAGCTCAAGAACAGTGTGTTCAAATTGCAGAACGGGGCTGTGCCGTTCACTATGTATATCCTCCTGAGGAACTCCAAGTCCTGGCAGAATGGAGATTCAACCTCGACAACCTGGCTACAAATGGGTATGATCTTCGTCCCGAAGTCCAAGCTCAAGGTTGGGGAAACTACTTCAACAGACTTCGAGGACTGGTGTATGATAGATTGGTAAAGGAATTCTGGAAGCATGCCGACTGCGACGATACTCAGGTGGTATCGTACATTCTCGGACGAAAGATCATCATCACGGAGAAGTCCTTCGTGAACTTGCTGGGTGCAGACACTGCTTATGGGTTTCGTTTCCAACTCACGGAATCGAAGCTGAAACCCAGCACCAAGGATATCGTCAACCAGGCCCTGTGCACTACTTACAAACCGGGCAAGACAAGTTACAAGGTGATGGACCTTCATCCCAAGCTCAGGATCTGGCACAAAATCCTGCTCCACTGCATAAACCAGAGACCGAAGGGCAGTTCTCCAGACTACATCAACTTCAACCAGAAGGTGATGCTGTTCTTCATCCAAGACCAGAAGAAGATCTGCCTTCCCTACTTCCTGTTCTCCTACTTGAAGGAATGCATCCGGAAGTCTCGCACCACTGCCTCCATCAAGTCAGCAATCAAATATATCCCCTTTGGGAGACTGCTCTCAGACTTTCTCATTGAAAGCAACCTGGTGCAAGATCTGGTCAATGCTGGATGTGTAGAGGATTTGAGCACCATTGTCAGTGATGTCTTCACTGCAAATTCTCTGAAGAAGATGGGTTTGGTCCAGAAGAAGATTGCTCCTGCTCATGAAGACACATCTTCTGAGATCAGAAGCAGAAGGATGCCTCTGAATGACTACCCTCTGTGGACACAGGCAGACAATCCTGACGCCATCCGGTGCTATGTTGAAGACCTAAGGGCTCAAGGATTCGAAATTGATCTTGATGATTTCGTCAGCAGACTGCCGCCAGCTCCAGAGTTTCCTTCTCCTCCCAAGAAGAAAGCTCAGAGGAAGATGATAATGGACGAATCTTCTGAGGAATCTGATGTCCCTCTGGTCAAAAAGACAAAGAGAAAGCCTGATGATGGTGATGATAGTGACAATGAGGATGGTCCTCCGAAGAAGAAGCAGGTCAGAATCGTGGTGAAGCCTACTTGGGTGGAACCAGCTGCTGAAGTGGTCAGAAGGACTGAACCTCCTGCCAGAGTGACTAGATCATCAGCACATTCAAGTAAGCCTGCACTTGCTTCTGATGATGATTTGAATTTATTTGATGCACTCCCTATTTCTGCAATGCTCAAACACTCCTCAAATCCCCTCACTCCTATTCCTGAATCCCAACCAGCCGCACAAACCACCACTCCACCACATTCCCCAAGATCTTCCTTCTTTCAACCTTCCCCTACTGAAGCACCTCTCTGGAATTTGCTTCAGAACCAACCCTCTAGGTCAGAAGATCCAACCTCTCTCATTACCATTCCGTACGACCCATTATCTTCTGAACCCATCATCCATGAACAACCAGAGCCCAACCAAACAGAACCACAACCCAGAATGTCTGATCACTCTGTTCCCAGAGCATCAGCACGTCCTGCTGCCAGAACCACGGATACAGACTCTTCCACCGCCTATACACCTGTATCCTTCCCAACCAATGTTGCTGATTCTTCTCCCTCCAATAACTTTGAATCCATTAGAAAATTCATGGAGGTTAGAAAAGAAAAGGTGTCTACCTTAGAGGAATACTACCTCACTTGTCCAAGCCCTAGGAGATATCCTGGCCCTAGACCTGAACGTCTAGTAGACCCAGATGAACCTATCTTGGCCAATCCTTTACAAGAGGCAGACCCTTTGGCTCAACAAGCTCATCCTGCCCCTGACCACCAAGAGCCTATTCAACCAGAACCTGAACCCGAACATTCAGTGTCTAACCAATCCT
Organism: Lotus japonicus; assembly: GCF_012489685.1. Taxonomy (NCBI): domain Eukaryota; kingdom Viridiplantae; phylum Streptophyta; class Magnoliopsida; order Fabales; family Fabaceae; genus Lotus; species Lotus japonicus. The sequence continues at coordinate 43,969,278 of NC_080041.1, read as the reverse complement.
CGGTTAGATCACCCCATCCTCTGGTTGAAACTTCAGACCCTCACCTTGGAACCTCTGAACCCAATACTCAAATGATTAACATTGGTTCTCCACAAGGTGCCTCTGAAGCTCATAGCAGCAATCACCCAGCCTCTCCTGAAACCAACCTCTCCATAATTCCCTATACTCACCTCCAACCCACATCTCTCTCTGAGTGCATCAATATTTTCTATCATGAAGCCTCTTTGAGGCTCCGCAATGTGCACGGTCAGACTGACCTCAGTGAGAATGCTGAATGTGTGGCTGATGAGTGGAACAATCTAGGCACTTGGCTAGTGGCTCAAGTTCCAATTATGATGCAGCTCCTGCATGCAGAGGGAAGTCAGAGCATTGAGGCTGCAAAACAAAGGTTTGCTCGAAGGGTGGCTCTTCATGAACAAGAACAGAGGAATAAGCTTCTTGAAGCTATTGAAGAAGCCAAGAGAAAGAAGGCTCAAGCAGAAGAAGCTGCACGTCTAGCAGCAGCTCAGGCTGAACAAGCCAGACTAGAGGCAGAGCGACTTGAAGCTGAGGCTGAAGCTCTTAGATGCCAAGCACTTGCACCAGTTGTGTTCACTCCTGCTGCTTCTGCTTCCATTCCAGATTCTCAAGCTGCTCAGAATGTTCCTTCCAGTTCTACTCAGTCAAGCTCATCCAGACTCGACATCATGGAACAGCGTCTTGACATTCATGAATCCATGCTGATTGAGATGAAGCACATGATGATGGAACTTCTGCGACGATCTGACAAACCTTAGTTTTAGGATCTCTTCATTTTCTTTAACGCTGTTTTATTTTCTTGTTAAACTCTGTTTCTTTTTATTTACTTTGTTCGTTTGTGATTATATATGCATCTCTATATATATTTGTGTCACATATGTTTGCAAAACTCTTTTTATTCATAATTTTTTTATGTTTACATCATACATTCTTTCCTACAATCTAGAATGGAGGATCCCTCCTCATTCTTCTGCACTCCTGGCGCTGCTCTGACCTATCCTTCTCCAGACGCTCCAGTACATGCTGGATGTTGCTGAGCCTGTCCTTTAGCTCATCCCTCTCCAGAACCTCTTCTGCAGTCTTGAGCTCCTCTTCCAAACTTTCTTTTTCTTCCAGCAGCTTGAGTTCAAGCCGGCTGAGTTCTTGCACCTCCTCAACGAAGGCAAGAAATTCCTTCAGGTCTCTCTCCAACTCTGGACGCAGGTCCTCTTCCAGCAGTGTCCGTGTCAGCTCCGCGATGGTCGTTGTACCCTCTGGATGCCTGATGTTCAGGAACAAGTCCTCCTCAAAGGCCTTCTTCCTCAGCTCTTCTAGTGCTACGATGTATGATGCCATTTTTCTTTACTGAAAATTGTTCTAGGTGTGAAGCTTACCTTTCTCTCAAACGCTTTATATAGGCTTCACTTTCTCTCTGAAAGTTAATGCTCCTACGGTTTCTCGAGGTTAAGTTCTTGGTAACTGACCCTTCTCTTTACTCACTTGACCGGTGGTAAACGTTCTTCTCTTGCATTAACTCTTCTATTTATTTCGCCTAACTCTGGCTCTTGCATATTTTTCATTTTCTTTAAACTTAGACCTTCTCTAAGGGGGAGTACCTTGTACTTCAAGCTAAGTTTTTCACACCCCAAGCTTTTTGCTTATGACAAAAAGGGGGAGTAAACCCAGTTTTTGATGTGTAAGATGTGTTAGTGTGATTTATTTTTCTTTTGGAGAATTTAAGAGTTCCACCTTCATGACCATAGATGTGTCACTGGGCAAATACAAGGAATACATTTCACTTCTTCTGAAGTGATTATAAGTTGACTCTGATACCCAAGACTCTGATACCTTGTCCATGACTCTGATTACTTATGCGCTCTGATTACTCGATTTTCATCTATGTCATAAGTTTTTTCACTCTGAACTCTTATATCTTTAGCTCAGAATCTAGACTTTACTAACGTTTTCATCAAGTATTAGATTCAGGGGGAGCTAAGCTCAGAATCAAGCAGTGACTTGAATTCAGAATGAGCAAGATAAACTATTCACTTCAGGATAAGTCTTATTCTATATCTCTAAACTCTGAGTGAATTCAGTTTAATGTTTAAGAATTGTTCATCAAAAATCTTAGTTTTGTCATCATCAAAAAGGGGGAGATTGTAAGATCAAGTTTTGATCTAGTAGTACAACTCTATGTTTTGATGATTACAAGTTAACCTTTTGATATGAACAATTGTGGTACTCTAACGTGTTTTTCTGAGTGTGCTATTTACAGGCTCTGACCTCAACTCAATCTCACACAAATCAGAAGCACTGTGTATAAAGAGTGACCCAAGCAACGCTTTCGCATTCACCATGTTCAGTATGAACAGTGGAAAAGCTTCAGAAGTTCTGAAGTTATACAAACTCTGATGAGGACTCAGTCACTAGAAGCTCTGAAGATCCAGATGTTCTGATAACCAAGAAACACTGAAGGTTCAGATGTTCTGATGGTGTAGAAGACTCTGAAGATCCAGAAGCTGAATAGTGGAAACTCTGAAGTCCAGAAGCAAGAAACTCTGAAGGCCATGTTCTTCCCTCTGAGTTCAGAATCAGAAGATACAATGGTCAGAGGATCTGTGCTTTCCCTCTGACTCTGATCAACCGGCTTCACAAGTTCCAATATGAAGCATTCCCCTGATCAGAAGTCTCCTAGGTTTAAAGGTCGCGTCGCTATCCAAGTACAAAAGCAACTGTACCTTCCTGACGACCTACCTAACGTTCTCAGCCACAGCAGAAGCTGGATTTTCCAGAACTGCCCTCCAACGGTAGCATTTCCCATGCATCGCTCAACCCTAATCCTTGGAGTATATATAGAGGCTGAAGATTGAAAGAAGCGGCTAGAAGCAATACATACGCGCAAGACATATTCAAATTATTCTAAGCTTTCTTTCATCTGAAATTCATTGAGTTTACTATTAGCTTTTTAGAAGCAAATCTCTTGTAAACAATTCTTTGATAAACAGTTTGTTTAGTTCCTTTAGGAGATCAAGGCTGATCGGATCCTAGAGAAGACTAAGAGAGTGAATCTTAGTGCGATCTAAGTCAGTGTAATTGTTAGTCACTTGTAGGTTTCAAGTGCAGTTGTAACTCTTACCTGATTAGTGGATTGCCTTCATTCTAAGAAGGAAGAAATCACCTTAACGGGTGGACTGGAGTAGCTTGAGTGATTTATCAAGTGAACCAGGATAAAATCCTTGTGTGCTTTTCTATCTCTTATCTTTAGCACTTAAGTTCTCGAAAGATTTGTCAAAAATCTTTAAGGTGGAAGTTTTATACTGAAAACGTTATTCAAACCCCCCCTTTCTACCGTTTTTCATACCTTCAAGCTCATTCCTTCTGGAGAATGAGTTTGTAAGGGGTAAAGTAGATACAACTCTTTTTTGCAAGACTTATAAAGATGATATCTTAATTGTGCAAATTTACGTTGATGATATTATATTTGGTTCTGCTAATCAATCTCTATGCAAAGAATTTTCTGAGATGATGCAGGCTGAATTTGAGATGAGTATGATGGGAGAATTAAAATACTTTCTGGGAATACAAGTTGATCAAACACCAGAAGGAACATATATCCATCAGAGCAAGTACACTAAAGAACTTCTGAAGAAGTTCAATATGCTGGAATCTACAGTGGTCAAGACTCCAATGCATCCTACATGCATTCTGGAGAAAGAAGATAAAAGTGGTAAAGTATGTCAGAAGCTCTATCGTGGCATGATAGGTTCACTTCTATACTTAACTGCATCTAGGCCAGACATACTGTTTAGTGTTCACTTATGTGCTCGTTTCCAATCAGATCCAAGGGAAACCCACTTAACTGCTGTTAAGAGGATCCTAAGGTATCTGAAAGGCACCACTAACCTTGGCTTGATGTATAAGAAAACATCAGAGTATAAGCTTTCAGGTTATTGTGATGCTGATTATGCTGGAGATAGAACAGAGAGAAAAAGTACTTCTGGAAATTGTCAATTTCTGGGAAGCAATCTAGTCTCATGGGCAAGCAAGAGGCAATCAACCATTGCACTATCAACTGCAGAGGCAGAATATATCTCAGCAGCAATATGCAGCACTCAGATGCTCTGGATGAAACATCAGCTGGAGGATTATCAGATCCTTGAGAGCAATATCCCAATCTATTGTGATAACACTGCTGCAATCTCATTGAGTAAGAATCCTATCCTGCATTCAAGGGCAAAGCACATTGATGTAAAGTATCACTTTATTAGAGATTATGTACAGAAGGGCGTACTTCTTCTGAAGTTTGTTGATACTGACCATCAATGGGCAGATATCTTTACAAAGCCCTTAGCAGAGGATAGATTTAATTTTATTCTGAAAAATCTAAACATGGACTTTTGTCCAGAGTGAAGATGGATCAGAACCTCTGACTATGATACTTCTTGATCAGAAGATGTCTAGTCCAGAAGGTAACTCAATCAGAGTGTGTGTACCCACTGGTACTGACTCTGAAGCTGAGACAACAACACGTGTGTCAGTATTTCTGATGCATAGTTCCTTGTGCCCGTGTGACAGTCTGTTATGATTGCGTGTAGATATGCTTCTCTCCTGTGTGTGATTTGTGTATTTTACTGTTACTATCTATCTTTAATTTTCAACCGTTGATCTTAAAGTGCTTTTTGAATCAACAACGGTTATTTGATAAAACCCACTATACACACACGATCTCGCTCACTTACGGTTTTTACTCTCGCTCTCTCTGCTTTTTCGAAACCGCTTGTTCTCGATTTCTCTCTCGATCTCTCTTCATCTTTCAACCTTCATCTTCTACCTCAAACCTTCAACCACTTCAAAAATGGTGAGACAAACCAGAAGAGCTACTGCAGATGCACCCCAGTTCCCTCACATGGTAGTTGGTCTAGCAACGGGTCAAAGGGGCCCTGAGAATCCGACACAAGAACAAGTTCAAGCTCAAGAACAGAGTGTTCCAATTGCAGAACGGGGCTGTGCCGTTCATTGTGTATATCCTCCTGAGGAACTCCAAGTCCTGGCAGAATGGAGATTCAACCTCGACAACCTGGCTACAAATGGGTATGATCTTCGTCCTGAAGTCCAAGCTCAAGGTTGGGGAAATTACTTCAACAGACTTCGAGGACCGGTGTATGATAGATTGGTCAAGGAATTCTGGAAGCATGCCGACTGCGACGATACTCAGGTGGTATCGTACATTCTCGGAAGAAAGATCATCGTCACGGAGAAGTCCTTCGTGAACTTGCTGGGTGCAGACACTGCTTATGGGTTTCGTTTCCAACTCACGGAATCGAAGCTGAAACCCAGCACCAAGGATATAATCAACCAGGCCCTGTACACCACTTACAAACCGGGCAAGACAAGTTACAAGGTGATGGACCTTCATCCCAAGCTCAGGATCTGGCACAAAATCCTGCTCCACTGCATAAACCAGAGACCGAAGGGCAGTTCTCCAGACTACATCAACTTCAACCAGAAGGTGATGTTGTTCTTCATCCAAGACCAGAAGAAGATCTGCCTTCCCTACTTCCTGTTCTCCTACTTGAAGGAATGCATCCGGAAGTCTCGCACCACTGCCTCCATCAAGTCAGCAATCAAATATATCCCCTTTGAGAGACTGCTCTCAGACTTTCTCATTGAAAGCAATCTGGTGCAAGATCTGGTCAATGCTGGATGTGTAGAGGATCTAAGCACCATTGTCAGTGACGTCTTCACTGCAAATTCTCTGAAGAAGATGGGTTTGGTCCAGAAGAAGATTGCTCCTGCTCATGAAGACACATCTTCTGAGATCAGAAGCAGAAGGATGCCTCTGAATGACTACCCTCTGTGGACACAGGCAGACAATCCTGACGCCATCAGATGCTATGTTGAAGACCTAAGGGCTCAAGGATTCGAAATTGATCTTGATGATTTCGTCAGCAGACTGCCGCCAGCTCCAGAGTTTCCTTCTCCTCCCAAGAAGAAAGCTCAGAGGAAGATGATAATGGACGAATCTTCTGAGGAATCTGATGTCCCTCTGGTCCAAAAGAAGAAGAGAAAGCCTGATGATGGTGATGATAGTGATAATGAGGATGGTCCTCCTAAGAAGAAGAAGAAGCAAGTCAGAATCGTGGTGAAGCCTACTCGGGTGGAACCAGCTGCTGAAGTGGTCAGAAGGACTGAACCTCCTGCCAGAGTGACTAGATCATCAGCACATTCAAGTAAGCCTGCACTTGCTTCTGATGATGATTTGAATTTATTTGATGCACTCCCTATTTCTGCCATGCTCAAACACTCCTCAAATCCCCTCACTCATATTCCTGAATCCCAACCAGCTGCACAAACCACCACTCCACCACATTCCCCAAGATCTTCCTTCTTTCAACCTTCCCCTACTGAAGCACCTCTCTGGAATTTGCTTCAGAACCAACCCTCTAGGTCAGAAGAACCAACCTCTCTCATTACCATCCCGTACGACCTATTATCTTCTGAACCCATCATCCATGAACAACCAGAGCCCAACCAAACAGAACCACAACCCAGAATGTCTGATCACTCTGTTCCCAGAGCATCAACACGTCCTGCTGCCAGAACCACGGATACAGACTCTTCCACAGCCTATACACCCGTATCCTTCCCAACCAATGTTGCTGATTCTTCTCCCTCCAATAACTCTGAATCCATTAGAAAATTCATGGAGGTTAGAAAAGAAAAGGTGTCTACCTTAGAGGAATACTACCTCACTTGTCCAAGCCCTAGGAGATATCCTGGCCTTAGACCTGAACGTCTAGTTGACCCAGATGAACCTATCTTGGCCAATCCTTTACAAGAGGCAGACCCTTTGGCTCAACAAGCTCACCCTGCCCCTGACCAACAAGAGCCTATTCAACCAGAACCTGAACCCGAACAATCAGTGTCTAACCAATCCTCGGTTAGATCACCCCATCCTCTGGTTGAAACTTCAGACCCTCACCTTGGAACCTCTGAACCCAATGCTCAAATGATTAACATTGGTTCTCCACAAGGTGCCTCTGAAGCTCATAGCAGCAATCACCCAGCCTCTCCTGAAACCAACCTCTCCATAATTCCCTATACTCACCTCCAACCCACATCTCTCTCTGAGTGCATCAATATTTTCTATCATGAAGCCTCTTTGAGGCTCCGCAATGTGCACGGTCAGACTGACCTCAGTGAAAATGCTGAATGTGTGGCTGATGAGTGGAACAATCTGGGCACTTGGCTAGTGGCTCAAGTTCCAATTATGATGCAGCTCCTGCATGCAGAGGGTAGTCAGAGCATTGAGGCTGCAAGGCAAAGGTTTGCTCGAAGGGTGGCTCTTCATGAACAAGAACAGAGGAATAAGCTTCTTGAAGCTATTGAAGAAGCCAAGAGAAAGAAAGCTCAAGCAGAAGAAGCTGCACGTCAAGCAGCAGCTCAAGCTGAACAAGCCAGACTAGAGGCAGAGCGACTTGAAGCTGAGGCTGAAGCTCTTAGATGCCAAGCACTTGCACCAGTAGTGTTTACTCCTGATGCTTCTGCTTCCATTCCAGATCCTCAAGCTGCTCAGAATGTTCCTTCCAGTTCTACTCAGGCAAGCTCATCCAGACTCGACATCGTGGAACAGCGTCTTGACATTCATGAATCCATGCTGATTGAGATGAAGCACATGATGATGGAACTTCTGCGACGAACTGACAAACCTTAGTTTTAGGATCTCTTCATTTTTTCTTTTTCTTTAACGTTGTTTTATTTTTGTTAAACTCTGTTTCTTTCTTTTTATTTATTTATTCTCGTTGTTCGTTTGTGATTATATATGCATCTCTATATATATTTGTGTCACATATGTTTGCAAAAATCTTTTTATTCATCATATTTTTATGTTTACATCATACATTCTTTCCCTAAAGTCTAGAATGGAGGATCTCTCCTCATTCTTCTGCACTCCTGGCGCTGCTCTGACCTATCCTTCTCTAGACGCTCCAGTACATGCTGGATGTTGCTGAGTCTGTCCTTTAGCTCATCCCTCTCCAGAATCTCTTCTGCAGTCTTGAGCTTCTCTTCCAAACTTTCTTTTTCTTCCAGCAGCTTGAGTTCGAGCCGGCTGAGTTCTTGCACCTCCTCAACGAAGGCAAGAAATTCCCTCAGGTCTCTCTCCAACTCTGGACGCAGGTCCTTTTCCAGCAGTGTCCGTGTCAGCTCCGCGATGGTCGTTGTACCCTCTGGATGCCTGATGTTCAGGAACAAGTCCTCCTCAAAGGCCTTCTTCCTCAGCTCTTCTAGTGCTACGATGTATGATGCCATTTTTTCTTTACTGAAAATTGTTCGAGGTGTGAAGCTTACCTTTCTCTCCAACGCTTTATATAGGCTTCACTTTCTCTCTGAAAGTTAATGCTCCTACGGTTTCTCGAGGTTAAGTTCTTGGTAACTGACCCTTCTCTTTACTCACTTGACCGGTGGTAAACGTTCTTCTCTTGCATTAACTCTTCTATTTATTTCGCCTAACTCTGATTCTTGCATATTTTTCATTTTCTTTAAACTTGGACCTTCTCTAAGGGGGAGTACCTTGTACTTCAAGCTAAGTTTTTCACACCCCAAGCTTTTTGCTTATGACAAAAAGGGGGAGTAAACCCAGTTTTTGATGTGTAAGATGTGTTAGTGTGATTTATTTTTCTTTTGGAGAATTTAAGAGTTCCACCTTCATGACCATAGATGTGTCACTGGGAAAATACAAGGAATACATTTCACTTCTTCTGAAGTGATTATAAGTTGACTCTGATACCCAAAACTCTGATACCTTGTCCGTGACTCTGATTACTTATGCGCTCTGATTATTCGATTTTCATCTATGTCATAAGTTTTTCACTCTGAACTCTTATATCATTTAGCTCAGAATCTAGACTTTACTAACGTTTTCATCAAGTATTAGATTCAGGGGGAGCTAAGCTCAGAATCAAGCAGTGACTTGAATTCAGAATGAGCAAGATAAACTATTCACATCAGGATAAGTATTATTCTATATCTCTAAACTCTGAGTGAATTCAGTTTAATGTTTAAGAATTGTTCATCAAAAATCTTAGTTTTGTCATCATCAAAAAGGGGGAGATTGTAAGATCAAGTTTTGATCTAGTAGTACAACTCTATGTTTTGATGATTACAAGTTAACCTTTTGATATGAACAATTGTGGTACTCTAACGTGTTTTTCTGAGTGTGCTATTTACAGGCTCTGACCTCAACTCAATCTCACACAAATCAGAAGCACTATGTATAAAGAGTGACCCAAGCAACGCTTTCGCATTCACCATGTTCAGTATGAACAGTGGAAAAGCTTCAGAAGTTCTGAAGTTATACAAACTCTGATGAGGACTCAGTCACTAGAAGTTCTGAAGATCCAGAAAGTCTGATAACCAAGGAACACTGAAGGCTCAGATGTTCTGATGGTGTAGAAGACTCTGAAGATCCAGAAGCTGAATAGTGGAAACTCTGAAGTCCAGAAGCAAGAAACTCTGAAGGCCATGTTCTTCCCTCTGAGTTCAGAATCAGAAGATACAATGGTCAGAGGATCTGTGCTCTCCCTCTGACTCTGATCAACCGGCTTCACAAGTTCCAATATGAAGCATTCCCCTGATCAGAAGTCTCCTTGGTTTAAAGGTCGCGTCGCTATCCAAGTACAAAAGCAACTGTACCTTCCTGACGACCTACCTAACGTTCTCAGCCACAGCAGAAGCTGGATTTTCCAGAACTGCCCTCCAACGGTAGCATTTTCCATACATCGCTCAACCCTAATCATTGGAGTATATAAAGAGGCTGAAGACTGAAAGAAACGGCTAGAAGCATTCACATACGCAAGACATATTCAAAATCTTCTAAGTTTTCTTTCATCTGAAATTCATTGAGTTTACTATTAGCTTTTTAGAAGCAAATCTCTTGTAAACAATTCTTTGATAAACAGTTTGTTTAGTTCCTTTAGGAGATCAAGGTTGATCGGATCCTAGAGAAGACTAAGAGAGTGAATCTTAGTGTGAGCTAAGTCAGTGTAATTGTTAGTCACTTGTAGGTTTCAAGTGCAGTTGTAACTCTTACCTGATTAGTGGATTGCCTTCATTCTAAGAAGGAAGAAATCACCTTAACGGGTGGACTGGAGTAGCTTGAGTGATTTATCAAGTGAACCAGGATAAAATCCTTGTGTGCTTTTCTATCTCTTATCTTTAGCACTTAAGTTCTCGAAAGATTTGTCAAAATCTTTAAGGTGGAAGTTTTATACTGAAAACGTTATTCAAACCCCCCCTTTCTACCGTTTTTCATACCTTCATCCAATGCAATCATTTTATCGTTGAATAAATTATTAATATAATTAATCATTTATATTTGGAACGAATATAACATAGGTTAATTGAAGATGAAACTACCTTAAAAAATGGATAGAATCTGCTATTGTTTAAGATTAGTGGAGGTACATCCCTACCGGATGGTTGGACAAGGAACTCATCATGCTGTGAAATGACAGCACGTAGTGCATTGTGAAAGTGACGACTGACCGTCTCTCCAGAGCGATGGAAGAAAAATGAGACAGTTCAATTTTTTACATTGTGACCGATGACATGTAAGAATTTAGCAACTTGTTCCTCAACTGTGGACTGCATGGTATCCTTTACAATCCTTATCCCTCTTAATTTATGACACAACATCATAAATTCTTCAGGTCCCATTCGTATGATGTCCCGACATTTTTCTGTATGTGCTAGTTGTCTCATTAAATGGAGACGCCTACGCTCCCTTTTTTTCATTTTCATCACTGATTGGAGCATGCATGTGATGTGACATCATTTGAAGCATATGTAATGCATGTACTATGGAATATAACAAAACTACAGAACAAAGGTGATGTCGCCTTTCTAACTCTTGACGAAAATGACTTAAAATTTGTATTTGAGGTGGCATGCCAACATTGTTAGCATGTCTTACATGAGATTTCTCTGCACTAATCTCATCAAATGCTTCATCTAAGTTATCTCCCTCATTATTAAAAAAATCCATGCCTATATCAATGAAGAAAAGGGTGATGATTAGGAAATTTACATATTGTGCAACCATCACTACCTACTTGATCATAATTCACATTTTAGTAGTAAGTTTTCAAGACTCATACCAACAATATCCAAATTTTAAATTCAGGCCAAACATAAAAGAAAACATGTGAACTAATAACCACACACAAAGCAGGATTTAATATTGGTATTAAACCAATTTAGAAAGCATGATTAACTCAATAACATCAATAATTGGTAGCAACTATCATAATCCAAATTTCATTATCATAATTAGAGAAGAGAAAATAAACTTGAAAATACCAATAAGGTTGTTTTAAGTAGTTGTGAACCACACTAAATCTGTCCAAATCCCTATGATGACAATAGAAAAATAAACAAAATAACATTCAAAAAGATTGTGAGGATATTAAAAATGTGATCTCAGTAAATAAATAAGAACAATAAAACATTAGCAATTATGCTACAGACATATGTAATGAAATTTATTAAAGAAAAATCAAATAACACCATAACCCAAATACAAAAGAATTATAGTCATTGCCACTTCAGATTAGATACAAGGAGAAAAAGAAAAGATAACAGTATATAAAAAACCAAGTGTCCCCTCCAAATTGAGCCAAAAAACACAAAAGCCCCCAGACTCAACAGACCCAGCTAATAGATATTACTACAGAACTTGATATAGACGAAAGGGGCAAGCACCGAACCATAATAATTCCACTAAACAGGCCATGAAGCATATGCCAGAACCCCACACCTTACTTAAAAACACATATACCACCAATTGAGGTCCACCGTTTTGCTAAATTATATCTTGTTTAAAAATTCCCAAACAATAAAATTGAAAGTTTTGAGCAAAACCTCAAGAAATCTTAGATACATTCACACCCTTTCATATCCATCACAGTACAAATGAAAATGCACAACATAATCAATGCGTATGTGATTTACAACATAAACATTGAGAAAATGAAATTAAACCGATGACCAACACAAAGGAAGTACCTTTGGCTTGTATTTGAGGTTTCTCTAGAAAATGGATTCATGGCTGCATCTTGAGGGCTTACACCGCAGAAGAGAAGGGAAAAGAGGGCTGAAAAAATGGGGCGCGTGTTTAAAAGTAATTTCGAGGGTAGTTTGGTCTTTTTTCATGAAAATGACTCCAACTTTCCAATTTTCTGCCCGAATCGGAGGGAAAAGTTTTTGATGTGGGACGCACAAAAAATTTTCTTTTCTTTTCTTCCTGTAGTGATACCGAACTGTGGAAAACAGAATATTCTCACTCTTTTCTTTCCTTCACTTTCTTTTCCTCTCAAATTCCTTTGAAGCAAGCAAAGCCTTAATCTCATCCATTGATTTTGATCTAATGGTTGAAAATCACTCCTCTCACTCTCACATAAAAACATGCCCTCTGACTAGATACTATATATATATATATATATATATATATATATATATATATATATATATATATATATATATAATTTAAATATTAAACATTCATTAACTTGATGAAAATGACAATAATTAACAATAACATGTTTTTTTTAACTTGTTTTTTCCGAAAAAAGAAATTGGATAAATTGCAGAAAGGACAAAAGTATAAAGCCAACTCCAAAAGGAGAAAAGACCCCAAACGAGGCTAAAGCCAGAAGAACAGCAACCGACCCCTAAAATACCCACAGAGGAACAAAACCAACAAGCCCTAACACGACTAAAGACACAAAACCCAAACAAAATCAGACACAACAAAACCCAAGCAAACCAAAAGGGCAACCCAGAAGAACCACTGTGGGAAGGACGAGGAAGGACCGTCAAAAAGAAGAAACAACCACTACTAAGACAGCCTACGGGCACAGATCTGGGTTGCTATATGGTTTAGAGCGGTCTCATCTGTACAATCGCACCTCATACCCAAATATAACCCCATCGAAAGGGCAATTCTCACTCTATTCATGACACCACAAGGCTCTAAAAACTCTGACGACAAAACCATCAGCTGGTTACCTTCATTAGTTTCCAATGATCCAGAGTTCTCAGCTAACAGGGAACCATTGGCAATTCTACCAAGCTCCTTCACCTTTCCACCTCTCTTCTCATACTTCCTTGGTCTTCCCCTAGACCTCGGACATCTAGTCCCACCACCTGCTGCGACAGATGGCTCCTTTTGAGTCGCACCCCCCCCCCCCCCGTAAGTTTCTTAGGACGACCACACCCTCTTTTAGGAACCCCACTAATATTCATACCTGTGGGGAGAAGCGCCACCTCGCCCTCCCCACCTTTTAACTTGTTAACAAATACTTGAAATTAGTTAAAAAATAATATATTTACTGGTCATATTTTTTATGTAGTATAATATCCACGTCAATGGGATGATTATTATATTCATTTAAAAAAGATATAAGTTAATTAAATTCATAATTATCATTAATAATCCATACCTCTCACCATTTCAAATATGGCATAAAATATCAGTAAAACCAATAATAGTTTGCCAAATAATGGTTTGGCCTATAAGAAAGTAGGGAGAATACCAATCAGAAATTAAAATTATTAATTTTTATATTATTTTTAGTTCATTCACTTTATGTTTTTCCTTTTTTTGAATTTTGTTTTTATGACTTCTTCACAATTAAATAGTATATAATGCAACGTTGTTAGGCATTCGTCACATTGAAAAATAGTTTAAGAGTGAAATACTTGTAAAATGGCTTCTCGCGTATGTCAACATTTTCCTCTTGTAATTTTCTTGATTACTTTGGTTTTATCTTCAGGTAAGAAGAAAGAAGTGATTTTCATCTCTTACATTATATTTTTAATTTATAGCAAATAAGAAAAAAAAAATTGAAGAATATTACATGTATTCTTATTTTCATAGTCTGTCTTGAATGTTACAAAAGTAAGATTAATAATTTTTTATTTACAAGTTTTCAACAATTTTTTATTTTATTTGTGAAGAGATATTTTTGTTGATGTCAAGCATATCAAAAGTTGTTTTTATTATAGTAGCATCTTAGGCAGTTAATATGAAATATATTACACATTAAAAATGAAAGAATCTTGAACATTAAATTGTGAATTTTCTTCTTGTCGCAGGTCTAGCAATAGGGGAAGATCCTGATGACCCTTCTTGCATTGGCCCTTGCGATAATGAAGGAGAATGTAGATTTCAATGCACTATTCAAGGATCACTCAGGGGTCATTGTCAAAAACATGGTGTATCTTTAGTTTGTTGTTGTTAAGTTTAATGATTTACACAGTACCTGAGAGTATTACACTAAACTTATAAATAAAAGTAATATTTGAATAAATCATTGGTTATGATTGGAGTTCAGAAGAGTATTTATGATACACATGAACTTTTTTTTTACAAAAGCGAAACTTTGTTAGAAAATTAAAGAGAAATATATACAAAAGGTCACAAAACCCCACAAAACGCCAACCAACCCCACCCAAAAACAAAGAAACTACTTAGGACAACTTCAATACAAATTTGGATGAACTTCTTAAAGCTGAGCCTCTAAACCCATGTTCATCACCTTATAAGAAAGACTTGACTCCTTACCCAAAAGCCAAGTTCTTTTTGCTTTAGTAGTCATACCATACTCAGCTAGAACCAGTTCATGAAAACTTAATAGAGGATTCTCTTTAATATCATGACTCTAAATCCTTTTCGACATAAAGGCTTCCATCCTTCTGATCTCGACGCATTGTCTTGCCCTTGCTTTGTTGCACTCGTCAACGTCTTCTCTATAACCGCCTGAATTTCACCCTCCTGCGAACCACAAACACAACAAGAAATGCCCCCAAAAATTTTACACCATGTTGTCCCCTTTTTTGGGTGACCTCGACGTCTAGGAGTACTAACCCTGTGGGAAGACTTGTAAGTGCTGCCCCTGTTCGAAAAATTCTGAGAACCACCACCAACAACCTCATTTGAAAAGAATATATCATTTGAAACATCTGCATCTATAGATAACATTTCTTGAGACACTGATAAAGATTGCAAAGTCGTTATGCCATGTCTTCTGTTGGTCAATTCGCAAGTGTACGAATACCTCCGGGTTTTAAAATATCGAACCACAGGGATTGTGAGTGAGAATTGTTGATTTAAGCCTAAAGTTTGCAAGTTCTTAAAACAGTAAAATTCAGAAATTGGTTTTGGTTGATTGTGACAAACGTTTTGCAAAAGAGCAATGTTGAAAATGATGTAAATAACAATGATGGAAAATTGCCTTGGGTTTTTGATCAACTAATCCATTTTAGTCCACCTATCCTATGCATGTGATATCTTGATTTATCTCTTGTTGTTATAGCCTATGTACTTACTAGTTGATTCCTCACAAAAGTAATTCTCTCAAATTGAAAGATAAGCCCAATTCCTTGTGTACTTAAACATTCATAAGAGGTATGATAGCATGGTTATTCAGGCCAACAAAACCCTACCCTCACTCTATTCCTAGAAGCAAGTATAGAAGGATCTATTCCAATTCATGTCCCTAAATCATAACAAATTTCCATTTGATTATAATCTAGCCTATAGCAAAGGTGCACCAAAGCTAAACATGCAATAAGGAATTGAAATACAAGATTGAATCAAGACTCATGCATAGAGATAGGATTTTACAAACTAAAATTTCATAGAATCTCTTAACCCAAAGCAAAAAGTAAACTAGCCACTTATGGCTAGTGAATTCATGAAGAAAATGTAAATAAAACCTGAGGAAAAGTACAAGTTGGAAGCCTCCCTTGGCCCCAAAGTTCTCCTCAGCTCTCAAACTTGACCAAAAATGAGTGAAATGTCAGAATGTCTCAAAGAAATTGGCCTAAGCCTTATTTATAGGCAAAATGAATGAAACTGGGCGCTCAGGCGCCAATTCAGAGCGCCTGAGCGCCAATTGCATGTTGAAAAACATGCTCTCTGACCCTATTGGCGCCTAGGCGCCCATTCCCAGCGCCTAGGCGCTCAAGCTCGCCTAAAAGTGACTTTTTGGCTTCTGAAACTCCTCTTTTCAATCCTCTTTATGTTCTTCATCAATTCCATGCTTCTTGGCCTTCTTTCTCCTTCAGTTTCTGCACTCCAAACCTAACCAACAAGACAAGGAAGATTCTAGAAGCTCCAAGAGCTCATTAGCACAAGAAGTCCTTCATAAAACACAACAAAACCATGCAAGTCCTAAACTTTACTTAAAATGCAAGAAAACTACCTATAAAACTACCAAATTACCAAAACGAAATAAAAACTAAAGAAAAGAATAAAAATGCATGAGAATGCATGAAACACTACATGAGACTCAACAAAAAGACTCAAAACAACCAAAGAAATGACCCTAAAAACACTACTAAAATAGGGTCATCACACCACTATACTCAACGACAGCTCGTCCTCGAGCGTAAATAACACTCGCTTGCCCTCAAGCGCAAGAAATGCTCCCACACAAGTGCTCACAACAAGGAATACTTCACAAAAACAGGGGGACAAAGTAATCACAGCTAGTTCCAAGAGAAAGACCCAACAACCTACTTCATGCATCTTTTGAAAAGAGAAGAGTGTAGAGTCCATTCATGAGAAGCATTTAGATCTACAAATCCTAGGATGAGATGTTCATTTAGTGCACTGAGCACACAAGCAAGTTCATAGGTCCTGAATGTCATTCACTCAATAGCAACAAAGATCAAACATGCAAATATTCAAAGAGACTTCCATAAGGGTTGAAACATTGGCTAGGTAAAACATGATGGTGGTTGGTCCCTAAGGGAAAACTAGGCTTTCGAGCACATTGAGTGTGATCCTCTTCTAATAACCCCGGAGCTTTTCACAACAAACACTTTAGCACAAGCCTCTTGCACCCCTTTTTCAAACTCTTTTTTTTTTCTTCTTTTTTTTCAACTCCAACTATTGGTTAGGAGTTCTTTTTCTTTCTTCTTTTCAATGTTTTTTTTTTCTTTGGGGCAAGAGACTATTTCTTATTTTTCCAGCTCCATATAACACAACAAGGACCATCACTCCCCACTATTCCAACCAAACATCCGCCCCAAAAACTTGGCTACAACAAATTCTCCAATAAGGCTCAAATGGGACAACTAAGGGCAATGTTCAAACAACAAATTCAGAATCTCAAGAAATCCTACAAGTCTCAAGAATAAAACAGAAATCACTAAGCATGCTATGAGTGAAATTAATGCAGGACCAAGAATTGCAAGTGAGTCAGGATCCTCCAGAGAATTTTTATGGTAAAGGGTCAAAGATAGACCCTTAACGGACTCACACCGACTCCTTTCTCAAGAGACACTCGGAAGACCGAAGTCTCCTCCTCTCTTCCCCAACATGCAATCACTCATCCCCAAAACAACAACAAGTATTCACGAAAACATTTTAAAAAACAGCACAAGTAGGGAAGCAAAACTATAGCTAAAAGCATATGAGTATAGGGAAGTAAAAAGACCCAAAAACAAAAACAAAACCAGCTAAAACAATGCATGATCAAAAAGAAAACAAAATCTACAAATGGAAAATATGCTAAAAATGCATGACCTAAACTAAGAGTAGAGTTAACTCAACATAGTCACTCCATGGGGTCATGATCACCCCTTCCATCGCCATAATCCGGATGAACACCGGCATCATGCATCAAGCTCAAGTCTATCATCCCCTGCTCCAAGGTATTAAAATCCAAGGGCCCATTATACCTGGGGTCTGACGTGCTACCTCCCCTCCAATGAAGGTCAAGATCCCTGTGTAGGCGATCTTGCCTCAAAAACATCCGCCCGAAAGCGGCCTCCATCCAAGCAGGAGAAGGGTCAGCACGTGGTGGAGTAACTACCTCATTCACCACCTCAACATCTTCTGCTTCCTCCTCTTCTTCTTCCTCTTCTTCTTCATCTTCTTCCGCTGGCTCCTCAGGATCCTCTTCCTCCTCATCCTCTTGAGGCATCCTTGCTGTCCATTCCTTATAAAGTTGAGTGATCCTCTCCTTACTGAGCAGAGGTGCCACAGGCAACCTCTTCTCAATAACATGGACTGGCCTCCTAGCTCTGTCCCTCACCGCATGAATCAAAGAGCAAATCAAGTGAGGAAAGATGGGCCGATGCTTGTCTTTACTCCTGTTGTAGAGGGAATAAATCCGACCAGCAATGATGGTGGCCACGTCCATAGGATGACCTCTCACGATGCAATAGATAGCAACCAATGTAACCTCTCTAACTTCAGATTTGTTAGAGCTAGGAATGAGGGAATCCTGCAAAAATTCAGCCCAAACTCTAGCCAGCGGTGTCATATCCTTCCTTCTCACAAAAATGATTTCATCATCAATTGCTTCCCAGTTCCGCCCAGGCCTAACAATCACTGCCTTCATGTCTTCCAAAATCTCCGGTGACCTCTCCTTTAAGAGCTCATGATAAGTGGCCTTCTCGCGAAAAAGCTCCTTCTCTTGGTCTTCCGTGAGGAGACCAAGATGCCTGCGAATGACTGCTGGATTGTAGTCAATCACATCTCCCCTGAACCAAGATGAATTCACCGGTGGCCTGGACCTGTCCTCTTGATTGTCACAGTAGGTGTTCGCGTAGAACTCCCTAACCATGACTTCACAAGCAAACGGAATGGGGTTGACCCAATTCTTCCACCTCCTAATCTCCATGGCTTCTTGCATGCCCAAGAGGTCTCTCCTTCCCTCCCGATACAAAACTCCCCGCTCCTTCACACACTCCTTGTGTGCTAGGTGAGCTCGGTAAAACTCCTCCTTAATCGCTGATAGGAAGCGGGAGCGATCAAAACTCCGGGAGGTGGAGGAAGAAGCTGCAGCTCTTGTGTTGGTTCTTGCTCTTTTCACAGGCATCTGCAAAGTTGTTAGCCCATACACAAGCCACAAACGTTAGAAATGTTAGTTCAAAAAGAAAAAGAAAAGAAATAAGAAACTCTGTACAAAAACAAAAATAGGACAACCTAAGAGCACCCAACAAGTTTCTTAGTGATTTTGGCAAAGAGAGAAAAACTACCACAAGCACTTGCCAAAAAACGACTAAGAGAACCCATTGAGGCATTCTATCAAACACCTTATAAGCAAAAGCTAAACTAAACTAATCCACAAAATCCTAACTACCCATTCCTCACAAATTTACAACCCCTTTCTAATTAAGCACAAAACCAACCCATAATGAACGTACACAACCCAAACCCAACTTGCACTAGCACAAATTCACTCACCCTTACCCAAAAGAAGCATGCATTGCACAACTCAAGAACTATGATGAAGAAAAGTGGAAAATGGAACTTACCTTGACTTGAGAGTGAGTGGGTGCAAGTGGAATCGACTTGATGCAATGCAGAACTTTGAAGTAAAAGGAAGAGCTAATGTGTGTGCAAGTGAGAAATGAGAAGTGGAAATGGGGTATGGAGAGAGTGGGGTGCGTTTTTTATGGGAAAAATGGGAGTTAAGAGTGGGAAAAATGAAAGGTTGGGGTTTTAAAACCCAAAATATGGCAGAAACAACGTACAGGAGCGCTCGAGCGCTCGAGGGGAACGCTCAGGCGCTCGTGCCAGATACAGAGGCAGTGCCTCTGCCACTAATTGGCGCCTAGGCGCCCATGAATTGGCGCCTAGGCGCTCAACCCAGTTTTTTCACAAAAATTTTCCTTTTTTTTTTCTTTTTTTTTTTGAAATTAAACACCTAAAATACTACAAAATTAAAAGATAGTAAATATCAAAATGAAAAGAATGGGTTGTCTCCCATTTAGCCCTAGGTTATAGTCCTAGGTGGACTCTCCTTCCGATGGTGTTAGGAAGGAAATTCCTTTCCATTGATTAACTTACCACAAGTGCAAGGAAGAAACCTTGCACAAAACCTCTGGAGTAAATCCTCCCATGAGGCAATGTCCTCTTGCTCATCAAACCAAGCTCTAGCCTCCCTTGTCAAAGAATGAGGGAAGAGTTTAATCTTCACTTCATCACTTGAAACGCCCTCAATCTTAGCAAGGGTGCTAGCTTGGGTAAACTTCACCATATGAGCATGTAGGTTCTCGTACTTGGACCCCCCATACTTGTTACCATTAACAAGCTTGATGAGAGCCGGATGGAACTCATCAATTTGGGCATTAACCTTGGGGATCTCTTCTGAAACCTTTGACCTGCTTCTAATCACATCACAGACAAAGTCATTGTCATGGTTAGTCTCAATCATAGGATTAAAAACAGAAAACCGTACATTTTCCTTACCAACACGGAGAATGAGGTGACCCTTGTCAACGTCAATCTTAGCTCTACCAGTAGCTAAGAAAGGTCGACCAAGAATGAGAGGAATCTTCTCATCCTCCTCCATATCAAGCACAACAAAATCCACGGGGAACACATACTTGTCCACCCGCACCATTACATCCTCCACAATCCCATATGGAGTCTTGAGGGATCGATCCGCCATTTGCAAGGAAAGCATGGTTGGAGTAACCTCTCCTAGGTTAAGCCTTTCAAACATGGTGAGCGGCATCAAATTGATGCTCGCTCCAAGATCACACAAGGCTTCCACATCCGTCATGCCTTCAATTTCCACCGGAATAGTGAAACTTCCGGGGTCCCTTCTTTTCTTAGGCATCTTCCGCTGCAAAATGGCACTACATTCCTCCGTCATCAACACCGTCTTATCTACTCCCTTCAATCTTCTTCTCTTATGCAAAATATCCTTCATAAACTTAGCATAAATAGGCATTTGTTCCAAAGCATCGGCAAAAGGAATACTAATGTGGAGCTTTTTGAAAACATCAACAAATTTTGAAAACTTTTTATCCAAACTCTTCTTAGCCAATGCTTTAGGAAACGGAACCTTGCTAGTTTCAGGAGTAAGATCAACTTCCTCTCTCACCTTAATAGGTACAACTACTTCTCCTCCCACTATCTCCTCTCTCTTTTCTCCCTCTGTTTTTTTCTTCAATTCACTCATCACTCTCCCACTTCTAGTGGCTACAACAGAGGCATTTTCTTGCTTAGGATTGAGGATAGAGTCGGAAGGAAATTTACCTTGAGGTCTCTCGGCTATTTGCTTGGCCAGCTGGCCAAATTGATTCTCAAGATTCTTGATAGCCGCCTCTTGATTCTTGTAATTGGTCTCCGTCCGGTTGATGAAAGTTTCCACCAACTCTTCTAAGCTCTTTTTGGAACCACTACCTTCACCTTCCCCTCGCTCTTGAGGTTGTCTTGAGCTTTGGCCTTGAAATCCTTGGCTAGGAAATTGTCTTTGAAAACCACTCCCTTGCCCATTATTACCTTGCCTCCAAGAAAAATTAGGGTGATTCCTCCATCCTGGATTGTAAGTATTTGAAAATGGGTCATTCCGAGCTTGACCCATGGCCTTCACTTCCTCCTCCGGTCTAGTCTCTGTGCATTCTTCGCTGTCATGTGGCCCTCCACAAGTCACACACTCCACCTTGGCAACTCGACTACCAATCTTGGTAGTCTTCATTTGATTTTGAATCTCATTCATTTGCTTGGAGAGTTGCTTGTTGGAGGCCATAAGTTGATCATAAGCTTCAACCTCAAGGACTCCTCTTCGGGCTTGGCGATCATTACTAGAGTTCATGGCTCTTATAGCCATCTTTTCAATCAGCTCATACCCCACTTGTGGAAGTAAGGCATCGAACTCTCCACTTGAAGCCGCATCCAAACCAAACCTCGAAGAATATTGGAGACCATCATAGAACTTTGCTACTTGCTCAGCTTGAGTAAGGTTATGTTGAGGACACCTCCTCAAGAGCTTCTTGAACCTCTCCCAAGCTTCATAGAGATTCTCATCGGTGGATTGAGTAAAAGTCATGATGTCATTCTTGAGCTTCCTCAAGAGGGCTCTTGGAACAAACCTTGTGGTGAACTTCTCAGCCAAGTCTTCCCAAGATGTAATGCTACCTTGGGGCTGTGAATTCAACCACTCTTCAGCAGTATCCCTCAATGAAAAAGGGAACAAACTCAAACGGATTGTGTCCGCTGAAACATTCTGAACTCTGTAGGTGTTGCAATTGCGGATAAACTGCTCCATGTGTGCATGAGGATCTTCAAGAGAACCTCCACCATACTGATTTTGGCTCACCAAGTTGATAAATGCCGGCCTCAGCTCAAAGTTTCCCGTGCCATCGGGGGAAACTATGCTGCCCGGATAATCGTAGCTCATGGCAGCCGAGGTGAGGTCTCTGAGAGAACGATTGGCATTCTCCAATTCTTGCTCTTGAAGTCTTTGAGCAAGAGCCTCATTCACTCTTTCTTCAATGTGGGCTTGCATCTCCTCTTCCGTCATTTGAGCAGCCATGGCTTCAAGCCTTTGTTGGGCTCGACGACGGCGAAGAGTACGTTCAGGCTCCGGATCAAACAGCAATGGATCCGTGCCAAGCCTACTGTGCATAAACTGAAATCACAAAAACAGAGAAAAGGTTAGTAACACCTATTCAATGCAATGCTTAGTAAAACAAACAATCAAACTCTTTAACTTAAACCGAAAACCACAAACAATCCCCGGCAACGGCGCCAAAAACTTGTTGGTCAATTCGCAAGTGTACGAATACCTCCGGGTTTTAAAATATCGAACCACAGGGATTGTGAGTGAGAATTGTTGATTTAAGCCTAAAGTTTGCAAGTTCTTAAAACAGTAAAATTCAGAAATTGGTTTTGGTTAATTGTGACAAACGTTTTGCAAAAGAGCAATGTTGAAAATGATGTAAATAACAATGATGGAAAATTGCCTTGGGTTTTTGATCAACTAATCCATTTTAGTCCACCTATCCTATGCATGTGATATCTTGATTTATCTATTGTTGTTATAGCCTATGTACTTACTAGTTGATTCCTCACAAAAGTAATTCTCTCAAATTGAAAGATAAGCCCAATTCCTTGTGTACTTAAACATTCATAAGAGGTATGATAGCATGGTTATTCAGGCCAACAAAACCCTACCCTCACTCTATTCCTAGAAGCAAGTATAGAAGGATCTATTCCAATTCATGTCCCTAAATCATAACAAATTTCCATTTGATTATAATCTAGCCTATAGCAAAGGTGCACCAAAGCTAAACATGCAATAAGGAATTGAAATACAAGATTGAATCAAGACTCATGCATAGAGATAGGATTTTACAAACTAAAATTTCATAGAATCTCTTAACCCAAAGCAAAAAGTAAACTAGCCACTCATGGCTAGTGAATTCATGAAGAAAATGTAAATAAAACCTGAGGAAAAGTACAAGTTGGAAGCCTCCCTTGGCCCCAAAGTTCTCCTCAGCTCTCAAACTTGACCAAAAATGAGTGAAATGTCAGAATGTCTCAAAGAAATTGGCCTAAGCCTTATTTATAGGCAAAATGAACGAAACTGGGCGCTCAGGCGCCAATTCAGAGCGCCTGAGCGCCAATTGCATGTTGAAAAACATGCTCTCTGACCCTATTGGCGCCTAGGCGCCCATTCCCAGCGCCTAGGCGCTCAAGCTCGCCTAAAAGTGACTTTTTGGCTTCTGAAACTCCTCTTTTCAATCCTCTTTATGTTCTTCATCAATTCCATGCTTCTTGGCCTTCTTTCTCCTTCAGTTTCTGCACTCCAAACCTAACCAACAAGACAAGGAAGATTCTAGAAGCTCCAAGAGCTCATTAGCACAAGAAGTCCTTCATAAAACACAACAAAACCATGCAAGTCCTAAACTTTACTTAAAATGCAAGAAAACTACCTATAAAACTACCAAATTACCAAAACGAAATAAAAACTAAAGAAAAGAATAAAAATGCATGAGAATGCATGAAACACTACATGAGACTCAACAAAAAGACTCAAAACAACCAAAGAAATGACCCTAAAAACACTACTAAAATAGGGTCATCATCTTCCGTTAGACAAAAGCAGTGAATCCTCACCATTAAAAAAGCATATTTAAAGATGCTCTTTGATATAGAAAAATGAAAAGAATCAGGCCACACATAGAAGAAAATATCATTGAATATTTAAAATCCGGATGCTTGATAAACTTTCTTTTTTTACAACAACAAACCTTCTAAGGTATACCAACATTAAATCCGTCATTAATTAAAAGAGCCATCAACAACAGAATCATCAAAAATACAATTATATAAAATTAGGAAATTAATCACGGCGCAGACCCTTACCCTTGGTACAACCTCCACATAAGAGTTGTGAGCAGAAAAATCGGTCATAAAGTTCTCCTTAAACGGTTCCATAATGTTATCAATAGCTCCATTAATAATTCGATTTCGTGAACAAAATGTGATTTTAGAATCTTGGTCACGGTTTTCGGTTGTGAGGATATTTTAGGAAAAAAAATCATAACCAAAATTGGAAACTTCTAGAATCACTGCAAGTAGGCAACAACCAAGAGTAGAAAGGAGCTTGGTAAACCCTAGTTGTTTCTCCTGTCAGATTAACATTCACTAGAGAATAAATGAACCCTCCACCCCAATAACCCGGGCCACGATAACAATGTCCCTTTTCATCCATTCTCATGTTTGTCTCTGCTGCAGCTTAATTTAACCCACCCTCAAGTTTATCTCTCCATATTCTGCTAATAATAAGTGGACAACAATTCCACTTTTTCCTTTTCACCAACTTCTTCGACGATAGGGAGTATAGATGTTGAGTTCCCTGAAATGTCAAGACATAAGATCCTCAGAGAAATTTGTGCATTTCATGATAAGGCAATTAAGACTGTTGTTATTACTCAAAACTTCTCAAAACATGGATTAGAGATTTTATGAATCAAATGTTTGAACTTTACAAACTCTACTTAAAAACAAAATCTAGTGCTAGTCATTGACCTAATTTCACAAACACATATAAAATTCCATCAATTTATCACAAAAGCTGCACATAGAGCTAAAAGGTTTAGATCGTGACAAAAGAGAGGAAGGAAGCATCATTCATGGGAGGCTGTTAGGTTTGCGCGGTGGTTTGAGGAAGTCACCTTGTGGTGGTTGCGACGTGGTGATAAGAGCTATTGGTTGAGGTTGTGATTGGGTCGCGATGGTGGTTGTTGAGTCAAGTGCGGTGAGCTGATCATAGTGGTTAAGGGGTTGGTTTGTTGCAGTGACAATCTCTAGTGCACAGTGGTCCAAAGGCCGAAACTTCTCAAGCTTTGTTGTGTTCATCCTTGTGGCAGTGATTAGAAGATGAATGAATGGGACAATGATGAAGAGGGAGAAAAGGACAAAGATGGAGGAGGAAGAAGAGGAAGGTAAAAGAAGGAAGAAGAGGATGAGCGATTACAACAAAGATGAATGTGGTTAATGTTGGAATATCTTTAAGTAGTTAATACATCACAATTTATTAGGCATTATCCTATCTTTGGATGTTGAATTAATTAATCCATAATTTTAATGTATAATAATGAATTGATGGATATATCTTTTCAACACAATGTAAGCACCAAACAACTGATAAGCCTATAATGTATTGTATAAGCTTATACAATAAGCTTCAATGAATCACACCAAACAACTCTTTACAAAAATCACATTTCTTGAATGTGTCGAAACTTAAATGGCGTAAGCGCATAACTTTTACTTACGTCTAAAATATTCAATTCTGGCAAAGCTTTATTGTCACCAAACTCAATTCTTTTAACGCTAATCTAAACATACACTTTATATCTTGAACAACTTAGGAGAGTATAATTGTCTTGATAGTCTAATCAAACCAATTTTGCATTCCTTGGCGTCCTAGTCTTATATTCAGAATGAGTGGTCAATTTCTCACCCCTATCACTAAATTGCCCATCCCACTTCAATGAAGTAAAATACTATAATATCCCTAGTTAAATTCGTTATTGAGTTTTGAAAACCCAACATGTGTGGTAACTTAATGTTTCAAAAATTAAAACCCCGAACATAATTCAGACTATTTGCTTCCGATTTTAAAACCCGGAAGATATTTCTCAAATTTGTGTTTCAGGCTTTCTACCCAAATATTTTCGAGAATTATAAACCTAGATATATGTTATTTTAACATAATGTGCTTTTTGGTTATGGGTTTTAAACCTGAAATGTATTTTTCAAATATGTGTTTCGGATTTACAATTCCCGAAACACAAAACCAAACATTTCTAAGAATTGTAAAAGCAGATAAATGTTCCGGGTTTTAAAAACCCCGAATATAAAATAACAACTTTGTGTTCCGAGTTTTAAAACTCTGAATGTTTCAAAAAAAAAAATTGCAAAATTAATTATAAAAACGACAACAAAAGGATGGGAAATGAATGGAGAAAGTGGAAAGTGGTATTTTGGGATTTTTCAATTTTGGGTAAGGTGACCTTCCAAAAAAAAAAGGACGTTGACTGAAAACAATAACCCGCACAAAAAAAATTTCCATCTGAGAATGTATCGATCCAAGTCACTCCACCTAATTCAATCTCAGCCTTTCATTACCATTATATCAATTAGATCAACGATCTACATCCTTCACTCCCCTCTCCTCCAATCTCCACGTCATCGATCCGCATCCTTCCACAGCCTCAAACAGATAACACCCGTCCAATCCCATAATAAATCAACGGCCACGATATGACTAGTCCCCGCCCACTCAATATTCGCGCACAAACCCCAATTTCAAAACAATCACTATATAGTTCTCTCGTCTCCCTCAGATTCACAAACGCGATTCAGAGAAAAACGATTTTTCTAAACAATTTTATATCCAAACAATCACTCTCAAAGGCAATGGCACGCACGAAGCAAACTGCTCGCAAGTCCACCGGCGGCAAGGCTCCAAGGAAGCAGCTAGCTACCAAAGCCGCTCGGAAGTCAGCCCCGGCAACCGGTGGCGTGAAGAAGCCTCACCGTTTCAGGCCAGGGACGGTAGCTCTCCGCGAGATCCGAAAGTACCAGAAGAGCACTGAGCTTCTGATCCGCAAGCTCCCGTTCCAGCGCTTGGTTCGTGAGATCGCGCAGGACTTCAAAACCGACCTCCGATTCCAGAGCTCCGCCGTCTCAGCGCTTCAGGAGGCCGCCGAGGCTTACCTTGTTGGACTCTTCGAAGATACCAATCTCTGCGCAATTCACGCCAAGCGCGTCACCATCATGCCGAAGGATATTCAGCTCGCTAGGCGCATCAGGGGCGAGCGCGCTTAAACCTTCACCTGTAGTCTCTATTTTGCGTTTAGGTTTTGTGTAGATAAGTTTCTAGGGTTGTTAGGCCTGAAATTGCGGTTAGGTTTTATCAATGAAATTGCTATTTTGTTCTTCAATTTTTGTGCGTACAGGTTCGCTAATGCAAATGAAGTTGTGAATTTTGACTAACTGGTTAAGGAATTGTAATTGCATAGAAATCTGAGTCAAAAAAATCATGCTGGTATTAAGAGCTTTTCAATGAAATCATTGCTGTTGTGTTGGCTTTGTGTTTGGCATTTGATTGAGGTATTTATCTATGTAGTACTTCATTTGGTTTGGGGAATTCAATTTGCATACAATTGTTTCGAAATAGCACTATTTTGTGACTTCTGAGTTCTGATTGTCTCAGAATTCATTAGCCAAAGGATCTTTGCTTTGGTAATCCCATGTCATCTTTGTCTTCAGAAAGTTACACTGAGGAACAGGAACTTGCAAGAAGCTCGACCTGCTTCAGAAGAATGATTTAAAAACATGTATGTTTGGCACTGGAAGAGCGTAAAGTAATTTTGATGGGAATGAAAACTAAGTAGATGTTCCTCTCTTTTAGTTTCAATCTTATTTGTAGATCTAGCAGAATAAGCAAGCAGGATGCAGAGCAGAAGCAAAACACTATGAAGAGTGTAACATCCCAATTTCTAGGTGTCACTTTAGTAACTAAAAAATAAATTTTACGCGGAAAACAAGTAATTTTTTTTTCGTTTGATTCCTTTTAATTAAAGCGATAGAAAATAAAGACATAACCTAGCAACTAAACTAACCGATATACAAACATATATACATGTACAGCCTCAACTGCACGTCAACGTCACGCGCACTCGCAGTGACTTCAAAGTAGTGTGGCCGTAGACAAATATGTACAGAACCAGTAATGTAAGTAAGAAAGTTTTAAGTACAGTCATCCAAGAGAAAGTCGGCTCCAAAATGGCCTAAACAAAAGACCCCTATAGTCCGACAGACTCTCTGTGATTCCTCATTAAAAGAACCACACAAAAAGCCATGCATCGGGAACCTACCCTGTCCCAAAAGTAAGACGAATCAGAGTTCTACACAAAAAAATGACGCTGCCTAACCTACCCTCCCAGTACTGCTCATAGCTCCTCCTCCTTTCCCTCGTCGCTCGGCGAGTAGCTGTCCCCACTGCTGTCGGAGTCCGAGTCGGAATCCACCGTGAACATCTCGGTGTCCAAGTCAACGACCTCCCTCCTAACTGTCCTGCGCACCGTCATAGTCAAGCCCGTCTCAACATCCACCTCTCCAGTAAGAACATCCTCCTCCACCACCCGAACCAGGGGTTCCACACGGTAGCCGCGCGGTGGAGTAAAAGGAAAACGACGTGAGGCAGATGGAACAACAGACTCCCTCTTCGGCTGCACGAGCCTCGAGGACGACGCCACGTTGGTAGGATCGATAGCAGTAGCAGGAGGTGGCGCAACAGGTGTAACAACATCAACCTCGATCTCGGTTGGGTCCTCGTCATCGGAAGAAGATGAAGTCAGAGGTGGTGCAGGTGGTCCTCGACCAGTACCTGGTCCACAGCGAACTGAAGGCGGCAAGTCTAAGCTCAACTCCATGCGTCGTAGCACTCCCCTCGTCAAACGTCCACGCTCGTCTGTCCGGTCCTCCATGACCCTTCCCCGGTACGTCGCCCGATGACCCGCAACATCGATCACCCAAGCGGTGGGGGCATGACGGTCCACCAACTCATACCTGATCCCCCCCGAGGGAGAGACCATCGAAAACCAGTCCGCCATCGACATCTGGCAGCAGGCCGACCGCCCAAACACAAACATGAAACCAAAGCCAAAGCGCTAGGGTCAACTCACGGAATAAAGTAATTATACACTCAACATGTGATTGGGGTATAGATATATATGTTGATATATATATATACATATATATATATATATATGTAAATAATCCTAGCATGTTATTGGCTCTAACAATGCTTCAATAATTCAAATAGCATACAATTCCAGTCAGAGTGAATGTATGCGTGAAATGCAATTCAATATGATCCGGATAGTTCAAGTGGGATGGGCACCATCGAGTCAGTCCTAACACCGGCCTAGTGTTTAACCATTTCCGCTCGGGTGTCACTTACAAACCCATGCATAGTCGGATCAGCCCCAACCACCCTAGGTCGTGCCACTCTGCCCGCTATGCCGAAGATACACCCAGGTGTTCTTCGATGAAGGCAATCCCCAACCTTCGTGAAGCATTCCCGTTCTTCACCATTTGTGAAGCATTCCCGCTCTTCACCGAGGCCCAATCTTTCGATCGTACAAACCCCGAATGATGCATGATGCAATATGGTTAGCCAAACATCGAATCGTCCTCCCAACGCAAGTGTTTAGCTCAAAACCCAATCTCAAAACCCAGAGTTTAGTGTCGGTCAATACAACACAACTCCAACAACAAGAGTACTAAAGTACTCGGTGACTTTCAATCATCACCGTGGCTCACCCCCCCTTGGTGTCCAGCAATTCTCCAGAACCCACAACAAAAGTCGACTTTTCCCCGTCTTTCGCAATTATTTTCCCCTTTAGTTTTCCTATGTTTATTCGTTAATAAAAATGTTTCTAATTGAATTAGTCAAGTTATGAGTTTAGTTCTCGAAGTCTAAGTTTCCCAAAGTCTCTAGTTTTCAAAATTCTATTCATTCTAAGTTTTCCAAAAACCCACCAAATGTGAATCCCGGGGAAAGTCTAAGTATACCAACAAATGGCTAAGTCTCAAACCCCACGTTTGAACTTGCCTAGGGTTGTTTCCCTAACCCGAAATATCAAATATAACCAGTTCAATGATTCTCCACTCCGAAGTCGCGTCAAAAACGCACAATTCAATAACATCTCAATATCATAAGTTATGGAAAACATCATAACATTAGTTCATCATCATAATCAATATCAAAGTAAAGCATAAGTCGAATTTATCGACGCCTATCATGCAGTCTTAGCTAATAGGTAAGTTGCCCTAACCTCGAGTTGCTCCAGCCTCGTGGTCTAGGTTTCCTTCACACAATTTCTCTGAGAAACCCAAAGTTCCTTCAACTGAACCTCGGAGAAAACAAAGCAGAAATCCAAACAAAATCGATTAGCTCGATCACAATACAACTCATTAACGATAGACAAAGCATTGAAGCTTCAGAATACAACAATCGGGTACGAAAAGACAAGTTTTCGAAAACGAAAAACTCCCCCCCACACTAACATGCTCTCGGCCAAAAGAGGAAAAGAGCTCCGGCTCTTTTTCTTCAATCTAATCTGATTACAAGGTAGTTTTAGGGTAAAACTAGAGTAAAGAAACTGTCGGAAAAATTTTCGGACGATCGGATCGAAATACGGCTATTCAGGGGCGTTTTGGTCCAAAATAAAAGCTCAAAACCTCAAAGTTAAAACTTCGGAAAACAAATTTGACAACGATGTTCCTAACGACATTTGTAGCAACTAATCCTAAAGGCACGAAGTCGGATTGCGACTTTTCGACATTAAAGTTTCGATATGTGCACAAAAAGGGTTTTGAATCAGTTTTTCAGATCCTTGACAACTCGATCAAAATCGTCGAATATCGGCGAGTGTTCTAGGCTCTTGGGCAAGTACAGAAGATATCCCAAGCGAAAAATCAAGAAAAACGGATAGTTTTACGAAAAGCTCGAAACTTTGAGCATAGAAAGAGATATAGAAACGCAGTAGAAACAATGACCAGAGGTAAGAATCAAGCTAGTTACCTCGATACCTTGAAGTAGGGACGAACAGCTCGAAGATCGGTCAAGTTTCGGCGAAAATCTCCTCTCCTCTTTTCTCTCCTTGCTCGCGGCCTCCTTGGAAGAAAATGGAAGATATTTTGAATTTTTCAACTATTTATAGGAAGGTGAAATCGCGGGAAAATGAAAATTTCGCGATTTCGATTTTTGCAGCACGTTCATCGGTGAATTCTAAGAGAGATTCTGGCGACAGAATTCCAGAACTCAAAACCAATCTCTAACATTTGGGAAAAACGATCTCTAAAACCCCAAAAGCGGTGTAAGTTAATCTGTCCCGAAAAACTACTTTTTGCTGTGAAGGTCAGACGACAAAACTTCGTTCTGAAGAAAGATTGGAAACATCGAAACAAATCTGGCAATGCGGACGGAAACTTCGTTAAAAGCTCCGAATAGAAAAAGTATTCATTCAGTGATTGATTTTAGGGTTTTGAAGCAAAGAAATTAGCGTCGTCGGACTTCCGAGAAGTGAATACTATCGTGCGTACAGTCCAGGGTTCCGAAATGAAACACTGGTCGAAGGAAAAATAAATAGAACTTCTTATTTTCCCAAGGATTTGAAACCTCACTTAAACGTTGCTTTAAAAGCGAAATTTGCCTATTCTGGACACTCTCGCCATAAGGCAGGTGTGCAGACGACTCGCACTAACTCCTAAAACAACTATGAAACATTCCTCAAGCAATTCCTGAACTTTCTTCTTCATTAATCTTTCTCAAACGGTGAACTCCTGTCACGCTTACACTGTTTCTACGCGTGAGTCGGAAATTAACTAGTTCTGTAAATCCAGGTCTTACAAAGAGTATGCTTCAGCAAAAACATTAAATCCTAAAGTTCCATGTACAACCACCAATAATAGCCCCTGCGAGCACGGAATGGCTAAGTCCCTCAATTGTTATCACCACCTATTAAGTTAAAGACTAGTAGTAACTGTTGGATATTGGACGCCGAACAGCAACCTTGAAACAGCAATAGAACCGCGAACAGTACCTGCAAGAAAATAAGCTGAGTCGCGAAAATCAATTTGCTGTCATTGAAGGTTTTATCCCAGAATATCCAGAACACCTCCGCAGGATTAAACAGCTTCCTCCGACGTGGTCGGGTAACAGAACTAGTGAGAATAAAACAACAACGCAACTGCTCAGGAATAAAGGAAGGAAAGGAGAGAAGAGTAGAGGTGAGGATGATTTGCAAGTGAAATTCGGCCTCTATATATAGGCATAAAATCTGTTAATATCAAGGTAAGCTCCACATTAATTTTGGGTGAAGAAAACTGAGGTGATGTGTTTTCAAGGCAATCATGCACAGTCAACCAAAATCAGAAATTCCAAGGCTTTAATGGAGTGGACGGTGCACATGGTTCTTTGAAGAGAATGGACGGTGGTGGACGATGAACATGTGAAAAATAAGGATTTTCATATAAGCTTCACAAGGGCAAAAAATAAAAAAAGTTTCAGCAAAAAACAAGTCCGACCCATGTACGTGCGCGAGGGAATATCGGAGGATTTGCCCTACGTTGAACCAACTTGGCCCAACTCTCATGTGCGCGAGGTCCATCCCTTGTTAGGCTCTTTGACATCCGCAAGTAAGGTTTGGTATATAAAGTCTTGGAAAGTTCAAGACACAAGCAATGTGGGACTTGAAATATCTCACATTTTTCCAACAGTAACCACTCATACACCGAAAAGTGGAAGCCTTTCACCCTTGCCGACATCCAATGCCAAGCCCTCAATAAAGCCCCTTCCAAAAAATTTTTCTTCGTTAAAGTGCTTCCTTTGAATATTAGTTGATTTTGATGAAGCCACAAGGCCCAAGCCACCGCGTACCACACCATTTGTAGCACTCCATTCTGGTTAGCATTTAGGCAAGTGAGGTTGTGCTGGAAGAAGTGTGTCGTACAATTATTTGGGAGTGTTGTATACACACCCAACCAACGGTAAAGCTTCAACCAGGTTGTGACAGCGATTGGGCGAGCAACCAGAAGGTGATCCGCTGATTCCAAGCCCTGAGAACAAAGGGAGCAATATCCTTCCTGTTCAGAGGTAATTACCCTTCTATGCAGCAGATTAATGCGTGTTGGTAGTCGGTATAGCATCTAATTCGAACAAAAGGTTGGACATCTAGTTCGTGAAAGATCTGAATGCCCAAGGCCAAATCTAATCCTCTTCCACCCTCCTCCTCTTCAATCTGCACTCCTCTTTCTCTGTTTCCCTCTCTCTTTGACCTCTGATCTGCACTCGTCCTCTTCAATCCAGAAGCTTCTAGAACCCATGTGTTTGTGTGAAAGAGTGGGGTTTTGTTTTTTTTTCTCTGGTTCATGATAATCTGATTTTTCGCATGCTTCGTGTTGTGAATTGTGCCTTACTTGAAAAGTGATTTAAATGTTAGGTTGAAATTTTGATTGTATTTGCACAATTGCACATTAAGAATTATTTTACTACTGATGATAATAATTGAATCGAAGCTTATATGGTTTTGGTTTACTGCATTTAGGACTCTGGTGACAATAATTGCACATTTTCTGGGTTTTTGGTTGTATACCATGAAGAAGAAGATGAAGAAATCATGGGGGAGAAGATGAATGTTATATCTCTAATTTTTTTAATTTTTATTAATTCTTTTTCCAGAAACTGTTAAGTTTTTTACGGAAAACCAAAGTTACAAACGGAGGTTAATGTCGGGGTCTCAAAATGCAACTAATTTTTCTAGGGGACCGAAATCGTGGCTTTTATAAACGTGGGGGACCAAATGTGCAATTAAGCCTATTTTCTTTTAAAGATCCATTTGCATCCAATTAGTTTTGCTCCTTTAGGCAAATAAATTAAAGCCCAAGTATTATTTTTCATGATAGAATCAAGTTCAGTTTTAATGGTTTCTTTCCAAAAACGTGAATCAGAAGATGAAATGGCATCAGAAAAGGTTAAAGCATCATTATCAGTTAAATAAACATAAAAATCATTTCCAAAGGAGGTTGGTTCCCTTTGTCTCTTACTCCTTCTAAAATCTTCCTCTTCATGTTCATGCTCATTATTTGCAGAGTCATTGTTAGTATTTTGAAAAGGTACATGAACAAAATCATCACAATTAATCAATTCAGAATGAGAATAAGAGGCATATTTAGATTTCAAAGGAAATTCATGTTCAAAGAATTCAACATTCTTGGTTTCTAAAATAGTATCACAATCATGCACATCACTCTTTAAAACAAGGAATCTATATGCAGCACTATGTTCAACATAACCAATAAACAAGCAATCAGAAGTTTTAGAAGCGATTTTCCTTTTCTTAGGATCAGGAAACATGACCTTAGCAAGACACCCCCACACTTTCAAATATTTCAGATTGGGTTTATAGCCTTTCCAAAGTTCATGGGGTGTCTTACCAATTTTCTTATGTGGAATTCTATCTTGAAGAAACCATGCAGTCAACAAAGCTTCACCCCACAAATTATCAGGTGCAGAAGAGCTAACAAGTAAAGAATTCATCATATTTTTCAACGTCCTATTTTTCCGTTCAGCTACACCATTTGATTCAGGAGAATAAGGAGGAGTTACTTCATGTATAATACCTTCCTTTTTGCAAAAATCATTGAAGATTGTCTACTCACCTCCTCTATCAGATCTAACTCTCTTAATCTTTCTATCCAATTGATTTTCTACTTTAGCTTTATAAGAGAGAAACATGTCAAAGGCATCATCTTTATTTCTAATAAGATAAACTCTGGTATATCTAGAAAAATTATCTATGAAGGTAATATAATATCTCTTACCACCTCTAGTTTCAGTATGTTTTAAATCACCCAGATTAGTATGAATACAACCAAGAAGTTCAGTTTCACGTTCAAAAACAGAAGGGCAATATTTCTTAGTCAATTTAGTATCAACACAAATTTCACATTATGACAGGGTTTATATGAACCATCAATTAAGCCTAAGTTATGCATTTTCTGAAGATAAGAAAAATTCACATGACCTAGTCTAGCATGCCACACATCAACAGAGTCAATCAAGTAAGCAGAAGAAGATTCATCATTCATTATTCCAGAAACATTGAGTCCAAAGAGACCTTGGTCATAATATCCCTTTCCTATGAATACATTATCCTTGGTCATTACAATTTTATCTGACTCAAAAGAAATCTTCACACCAACCTTCATCAAGCGACCAACAGAAATCAAATTTGATCTGATCTTAGGAACATGAAGAACATTCAATAAAGCAAGGGTCTTTCCAGATGTGAGCTTGAGACGAACAATCCCTTTTCCATGGACTCTAGAGGTTCGGGATTCGCCCATATAAACCAGTTCTTCTCTTTCCTCTACAGGAGAATAGGAGGAAAATGCATCTCTATCTCCACAGATGTGTTTGGTAGCACCAGAGTCTACCAACCAGATCTTCACATCGGAAACCAGATTGACTAGTGAAACCACCCCAACAACTTCATCTCCTTTAACCTAATTTGAATCTGGTTTAGGAGGATTACCACTATTACCATTATTACCATTTTGCGGGCGGCGTCTGCATTGATTTGCAAACTGAGAAGGCTTTCCACAGACAAAACAACTCCCCTTGTTTGTGTCTCTTGTGTTCCTTTAGAAGGGGATGTTAGAAGGTTTAGGGATAGATTGACCAGGTTTCTTATTTGCGTACCTGTTGTGGACAAATTTATTTTGTACCATATTTGCTCGCGAAGTCAAGGTCTTTGATCTTGCTTGCCTTATCTCCCTTCTGTCAGTGTCCTCACTTAGGATGTGTGCTATGAGGTCATCAAGGGGCATTTGTTTTTCTCTATGCTTCAATTGTTGTTTGTAATCGTTCCAGGAGTCTGGCAACTTGTTAACCATTGCTCCAGCAGCATACTCACCAGGTAAGTTGATGTTCTCACTTTTCAGTTCCTCAATGAGTTTGAGGTACTCATTGATTTGGGATCTCATGTCTTTGTCTTCGGTCATCTTCCAATTGTAGTGGTTGTCAATGATGAAGTTGCTCCTACCAACGCTTTCAGCCGTGTATTTTTGTATCATTGACTCCCAAATTTCCTTTGCTTTCTTGTTGGAACAGTACACATCAAATAGCTCGCTAGATAATGTACTGATAATAGTATGACGACATGCCTTGTTAGCATGTACCCAATTAGAAAGAAAATAAGATGAGTCGTGAAAATCAATTCGCTGTCCTTGAAGGTTTTATCCCGGAATATCCAGAACACATCCGCAGGATTAAACAGCTTCGTCCGGCGTGGTCGGGTAACAGAACTAGTGAGAATAAAACAACAACGCAACTGCTCAGGAATGAAGGAAGGAAAGGAGAGAAGAGTAGAGATGAGGATGATTTGAAAGTGAAATTCGGCCTCTATATATAGGCATAAAATCCGTTAATATCAAGGTAAGCTCCACATTAATTTTGGGTGAAGAAAACTGAGGTGATGTGTTTTTAAGGCAATTAGGCACAGTCAACCAAAATCGGAAATTCCAAGGCTTTAATGGAGTGGACGGTGCACATGGTTCTTTGAAGAGAATGGATGGTGGTGGACGGTGAACATGTGAAAATACAGATTTTCAAATAAGCTTCACAAGGGCAAAAAATAAATAAAGTTTCAGCAAAAAGCAAGTTCGGCCCATGTACGTGCGCGCAGGGGGGGCTAATCGGAGGATTTGCACTACGTTGAACCAACTTGGCCCAACTCTCATGTGCGCGAGGCCCATCCCTTGTTAGGATCTTTGACATCCACAAGTAAGGTTTGGTATATAAAGTTTTTGAAAGTTCAAGACACAAGCAATGTGGGACTTGAAATATCTCACATTTTTCCAATAGTAACCACTCATACACCGAAAAGTGGAAGCCTTTCACCCTTGCCGACATCCAATGCCAAGCCCTCAATAAAGCCCCTTCCAAAAATTTTTCCTCCGTTAAAGTGCTTCCTTTGAATATTAGTTGATTTTGATGAAGCCACAAGGCCCAAGCCACCGCGTACCACACCATTTGAAGCACTCCATTCTGGTTAGCAGTTAGGCAAGTGAGGTTGTGCTGGAAGAAGTGTGCTCTACTATTATTTGGGAGTGTTGTATACACACCCAACCAGCGGTAAACCTTCAACCAGGTTGTGACAGCGATTGGGCGAGCAACCAGAAGGTGATCCGCTGATTCCAAGCCCTGAGAACAAAGGGAGCAGTATCCTTCCTGTTCAGAGGTAATTACCCTTCTATGCAGCAGATTATTGCGTGTTGGTAGTCGGTATAGCATCTAATTCGAACAAAAGGTTGGACATCTAGTTCGTGAAAGATCTGAATGCCCAAGGCCAAATCTAATACAACAATGGTACCAGGAGTGTTAAGTAAATTGATATTCCTTCCCTTTTTACTCGTTTCAATGAATTTTAATTTTCATTCTCCTTATTAAGTTCTTGCAATCAGTTCTTTGTTTGCTCTTGTTTTTTAAATCAATACCCACTTGAGTATTACTCTTATGGGCCGACATCAATGTTGTCGGGTCTTATGACTTAAGTGCCGACATGAATAAATCTATTTAGAACTCTACGAGATATAATAACTTTTTTCTTTCCTTTTAAACGCATTAGTTATTACCATTTATAAACCACTTAGCTAAAGAGTTAAGATGAGCTCTATCTATATCGCAAATCGTTCAGTTAGATAAATTTGTTTATTTCACATGTAAATAGATGTTGTTAATTACACCTGTTCATTTAGGCAAGGTTCGATCGAGTCAGTCTGGTCTCCATTTTGAGTGTTCATTTGGAAAATTGAAGGCCTTAAGGAGTATACTTTTTTCAGTTATAGTTATTAATTCGTGACACAACTAAAAGCTATATACTCGTTCCTGTTGTATGTTGCATTAAATATCAAAACACTAACTACAATAAACGGGGTAAAGGTAGCTCACTTGGTGAGCTAACACTCTGTTTGGTAGGAAAGAGAGATAGGAAAGAGAGAGTAGAGAAGAGAGAAGATGAATAGAGAGAAAATGTGAGAAATATAGTAGATTTGGTAGGTTGTTTGGTATGATTGAGATAGAAGAGAAAGAAAAGAGTAAGAATGAGGTGGATGAAAGAGAAAAAAATGTTTTTAATATTAAATGATATTTTTAGCCTCAAATCTAGAAATATTTAATTATTTTTATAGTTGATCAAATGAGCAATATTGGAAAGTCAAAAAAATGATGCACATGTGCCCAACTTCTTATCATTTTGAGAAGACTCTAAAAAGGTGGGATGGCCCACCATAATCTTCTCTCTTCACGTACTGTAGCTTGTAACCAAATTAGGGAGGAGAGATGCAATCCATGCTATCTCTCCATGCTATCTCTCTCTCTTCCTTCTCTCTCGTGCCAAAGTTGTTGCTCCCAAACAAAGTGTAAGGGAATGAAGGGATTGGCAGGGTGAAAGGTCAATGTGAGACCCAAGTTTTTAAGCTTAGAATAAATTAATTAAATTCATATTCACGATTATGTTTCGATGTATCGTGAAGGAAACCTGAACAAGTGGTTATCAAATGGAATAAATTTATGAAGGAGAAAGTTCAGGAAAAGGCTGAAAATAGTATTAAAGTCGATATAAGTTATAACGCGAGTCTTATTCGCTTACGCCTAGGGCAAGAGCGTTAGTAAACGATTAATTTACCCTTAAAGCACTATAGGAACTAATTCCAAAAATCTTCAGAGGAATGTTAGAATTTCTCTTAATCCTTTCCATGACAAGCGTTTCGATACGAAACCCTGAGATATACGAACGTCCGATTCCAATTCTCGGAGGTTTGCCGAAACTAAATCCCTGATGACTCAAGAACCTTAAAATAAACTGTCGATGGAGACTTTTTCTATTCGGAACTTCAAACGAAGATTCCACACGCATACACCCATTTCTTTCGATGTTTCTAATCTTTCTTCAGAAGAAAGTTTTCTCATCCGACATCAACTGCAAAAAGTAACTTTTCGGGTTAAATCGATTCACACCGACTTTGGATCGTTTGCTTTAATTCCAAGAAACCTATTTCGAGTTCTGGAATTCTGTCGCCAGAACCTATCTTAGAATTCACAGAGGAATGCACAGGAAAAATCGGAATCGCGAAATTTTCATTTTTCCACATTTTCCATAAACTATAAATAGCTTGAAAAGAAAAAAAAAATCAAAAAAATCCTCACCATTCTCTTCACCCAAACCCGCGAGCACCAAGGAGGAAGGAGGAGAAGAGCTTTTCGCCGATTCTTGCCTGATCGTTGCACCGTTCGTTGCTACGCGTAGACCTCGAGGTATAGTTGCTATTCCATACTTCTGATCGTTAATTCCGTCGTTTTTCTCTATGTCTTTCTGTGCTCAAAGTTTTGAGTTTTTTGTAAAACTGTCCAAATAACTTGATTTCAGTGTCTAAACTTATTGCCTACATGCCCA
Source organism: Lotus japonicus (assembly GCF_012489685.1). Classification (NCBI taxonomy): domain Eukaryota; kingdom Viridiplantae; phylum Streptophyta; class Magnoliopsida; order Fabales; family Fabaceae; genus Lotus; species Lotus japonicus. Next base: position 43,929,930 of record NC_080041.1, on the reverse strand, counting down.
AGAGCATGAATATCCGGTTGTTTTCTGCTGAATCTCGCCGAATTGCCGCCGAGTTTCAATTCTGCTTGAAAACCCCATTTTTGACCAAAGCTTCGTTCTTTAGATTAAAAACTCTCGACTGAGCTTAGTATCAGTAGGATTAGTTGTTATAAATGCCATTAGGAACACGCTCATCAAATCTATTTCTCAAAATTCTGACTTCGAGTTTTCGAGCTAAAAACACTGACCAAAATACCCCTGTGTTAGTTTTCGACCCGATAATTTTTCTGAGAGTTTCCCTGGCCTAGATATCGCCTAAGAATACCTAGGAATTAAATTAGATCGAAGAAAAAGTTCGGGAAACCCTATTTTGATAGTGGCCGAAACTTATTTGCTATGGTACCGTGTCCAAAAATAATTTTTGGGTCTGTATGACCTGAGTTATAGCGTAGCTCTCTCCGTTGTCGAAATTTTGGCTTTGGTTTCGTGTCATTCCGAGTTCTGTAGCTCGAGTTATGCACGTTTTAGCGAATAAAGTGTTTTTGTACAAAACTTGAATCGAGTCAAAACTCATCCATTCGGGGAAAGCCCTTCCATTCGTGCCTAGATGTTGTACTTTGAAGCTTCTTGAGCTTTGTCTAACGTTAGTTAGTATTGTTTCGATTGTACCGACTTATTTTGATTGATTTTTGCTTTGTTTGCTCTAAGGTTCGTTTGTGGAAACCTTGGACTTGACTGAGCAAGCTTGTGAGTGTGACTTACACTGTGATTCTGGAGGAACTAGAGGTGAGGGCAACTTACCTTGCTAGCTAATGTTTTAGGCGTCGATGAATTCGACATGATTTATTGTTTATGCACCTGATTGTGATTGACTGGGAAACGTTTTCTGAGGCTTCGGCTGACAATGTTGAATATTTATCGCTGGATTTGTTTTGCTATTGATTCACATGCTATGTGCTAAAATGGTTAATCTGGGATGTGTTGATATTGATTCACATGCTATGTGCTAAATGGTTAATCTAGGATGTGTTGATATATGTGCCATGACTTTCGGATTGTGCTAATTTGATTATGCAATTACACATATATCTGTTGTACGTCAGAGTGACGATAACGGGCAGTTATGCCAAATTTATCATGAGATTTTGGGAAAGTTTGACGGGACGAACGGAGGTTCGGGCCTTGTTATTGTTTTAATAGATCGAGACCTTCTCTGGGAGTTACTTGGGATGATGGGATCTTTTAAACTTATAAGATTAGAGATAAACCTAAATGGAAACTATTTTACAAGGAAAATTCATAATGCACTAAACAACCTCTGAACCCTTTAAATAATGATAACAATGTCAGATGAAAGCTTAGGGCTTGGATGTTAGTTTTGGAAAATGAGAAGTGTCGCCGAATCCAAGTTTTGGGGAAACTAATGAGTTTCTGAGTATGTTGGTACTCTTCGCTCGATGAGCAGTTTGTTGTTTGGCTATTAAAGGATAAGTCGGGGAACTATAAGTTTCCAAGTACATTGGTACTCATTCGCTCTTTGAGCAGTTTATTTAGCCATCCAAAGGATGAGCCGAGAAGCTTCACTGAGGCGTGAGACTTCGTGAAAGCATGGAACTTCACTGAAGCGTGAGACTTCATGAAAGGGTGTAAATTCACTAAAGCGTGAGACTTCGTGAAAGCAGAAACTTCACTGAGGCGGGAGACCTCGTGGAGACGGGAACCTTCGCTGAAGCGGGAGACTTTGCGGAGGCGTGAAACTTCACTGAAGCGTGAGACTTCGTGAAGGTGTGGGACTTCATTGAAGCGGGAGACTTCATGAAGGCGCGAATCTTCACTGAAGCGTGAGACTTCGTGAATGCGTGAAACTTCACTGAAGCGTGAGACTTCGTGAATGTGTGAGATTTCACTGAAGCGTGAGACTTCGTGAAAGCGTAAGACTCCATTGAAGCGTGAGACTTCATGGAAGCGTGAGATTTAATCGTCGTTTACCCTAGGGCAAACGACAGGGAACATTTGTTTAGTTAGCACTTGTGCGTTGGGAGGACGATACATTGTTTGACTAACCTTATCACCTAACTTCATATGTTGAGATTTTGATGATTTGATATTGGTGAACATCGTTATGTTATTTGTTGAATTGCTGAGATATTGAATATTGTGTTGTTACTAGAGATTCGATAACATGCCATGTATATACCTTAGGGTAGGCAATGCAGAAGTTATATGTATATATACAATATATATATATATATACCCCCTTATTATTCACATGTTGCTTGTATTATCTATTATATTTTGTGAGTTGACCCTCGCGCCTTGGCTTTATGTTCATGTTTGTGTTTAGGCGGTCGGCCTGCTGCCAGACGTTTAACAGTTGATTCGTGATGGTTCGTCGTTCGGGGAGGACCTGGAGCGAAATGACTACTACTGAGCCTTCGACGTGGACCCGGACTTCTTGCAGGATCGGATGAGGGTCGATGTTAGGGTTGTAGTATATGGCGTTTCGTTGTCATAGCTCTGATTTTCATTTCTTATTTTGGGGCAGGGTAGGTCCCCGACTATTAGCTTTTTGTGTGGTTCTCTTCCATGAGGATCACAGGGAGTTTGTCGGACGTAGGAGGTCTTTTGGAGGCCGTTTTGGGCTGACTTACTTTCTTGGATGACTGTATTTATAAAATGCATGACTCTGACTATGGGTCGCACTTATTTTCCTGCGGGCACTACTTTCAGTTACTTGACGTTACTTTCCATCTCTTGAGGACGCTCGTGACGATGTTTTTAGTTCCAGTAAGGGTTGTATTTATATTGTATATTAGTCGCTGTTAATCGCGATTGGGTTAAGTCTTTATTTTGACAAGTCATTTTATTTAAACCAAACGAAAAAAAAAATATTCACGTTTTTCCGCTTTATTTTATTTTTGAGTTACTAAAGTGACACCCGGAAATCGGGGTGTTACAGTCAAGGTTCGAATCCTGACGAAGGAACTAATTCACTAATAATTAACAACTAACATTGACCTATAAAAAAAACTAACTAAAATAAACTTTGCAACTCAACATACTAATACTGTTACTCAAAATCCTACCTTCACTGCCCTCATACAATTACACTTGCATCCGTCCCTAATAGACTCATATTATTCATTTGAGTTGTATTACTTTTAGTCATCTTTCTAAAAGGTTCAAGCATTCCACAATAAAGTTTCATCCAATCCTTCATAATTATGACAATCGATGAAAAAAGTGAAATTTCACCCCCCCATTGGTTATGTTGATATGATCTCAAAAAATTCATCTTCATCTAGTTCCAGGCTCAGGCTCAGGCTCACGCCTTCTTTATTCCATAAATAGACAATTTTTTTTTGGTAAGCAAACATATTATATATATATATATATATATATAGATACTAGGGTCTAGGGGTACCTTAACCTAAAGATACAAGGAGAACTGAAAAGGAAATCAAACTATACAATAATAGACTCCATCGAAACAGGCTCATAACCCCTGGAAACCTCCACAGAAAACAGGGGGAAAAAGCAAAGTTACACACAGCCTATGACCAGCCTAATTCATGTCAATGAACCACTTATTCCAAAAGCTTAAGTTGTTGGGTAAGGGTCATTATAATGGCTTTATATTATATTCTAACACGCCCCCCTCACGCAAGACTCATTTGGTCTTAAAGCATGGATAATGCACAAGCCCGCCTACCATGTGCTTAAATTCCACTTTTTAATTAGAAAATGAGGGGAGCAAGGATCGAACTCTAGACCGCTAGGTCGTAGAGGCTCTGATACCAAATTTGTTGGAGCAGCGGAAGAATAGTAATGGAAAATATAAGAGAATGACTTGAAGTTTTTATTTTTCTGATTTTCTTAATGAAGAACTTACAATGCTTCTTTATTCACTAGCAGCGGAAGTATAGTAATGGAAAATATAAGAGAATGACTTGAACTTTTTATGTTTCTGATTTTCTTAATGAAGAACTTATAATGCTTCTCTATTTATACTAGTGAATAAAGAAGATAAAAGGATGTAACTAATGCAACTACATAAAAGACAATAATCTCTAACATTATTATGTTTTAAACCACTTAGCATTAATATGCTTGTAACCCCTAAGAAATACATAAAGACATTTAAACAAAATGTAACCAATAATTACAAATTAACTTCATTTAACAATCCATACACCAGAAGAACGGTTCTGGTTGACCTTGTGTGGCGCACATGAAGTCTTGTTGCGAACCTACCCCATTTTCCTAGTTCTTAAAATTTGGCCTCTCTGAACACAAAAGACACAGGCTCTCGCACAAGTGATTTAACATGCATGCAACTTCCAAAGTAGCTATTGTTAGGTCAAAAGAGATCTCAACATAAGGTGAATTAGTGTAATTGCACTTTTGGTCCCCCACGATTACAAAAGCCACAATGGTCCCCAACAAAATTTTATTGCATGGAAGGTCCCTCACGTTATGCTCCGTTAGCAACTTTAGTCCGGAGCGTCCATTCCGTTAGTTTTCTAACGTTTCTCTCTCCTAGTGGCCACTAACTCATGACATGGAAAATTTAAAATCCAGAAATTTATCATCTTCATTTTCTCCCCATGATCTTTATCTTCTTACCACTAAAAGCCCAGGAAAAAAATAAAAATAAAAAACACACTCACACTCGGACAAGAAGAACAGTTATGTAAATGAAAATAAATTTGAAAAGCACAAATTCTACAATTAATGAAGCAATCATCACCAAAAAAAATTGAAACAACAAAATTCAATAACAAATTTGGATCTGGGCATTGGGACGGTAAATCCATCGGAACCCATCTCAACATTCAAAAGTCAAAACCCCACTTACTCAATTGCCCTGCCTTAAATTCTCAAATTTGAACTATCAAGAAACAACATATATAGTAGCACAGTAGCGGTACAGTTGATCAAAAAAACCCAAAAGGATTTTTGGCCAGCTTCGTCACTTACGGCCATAACCGGTGAAACTTGAAGCTTGAAATCTGGTGCCACTTGGTCCAAATTCTTAGGTTGATGCGCCTTCGAAGCAGATCAAAGCTTGCTGGGTTGGATTCCCATAGATCGAAGCAGAGCAACCTCTACCTTGAAGCACTCTCCTCTTCCCACGATTCTGGTTCCTCTTTTCCGTCCACTCCTGCTCACTGCGACCGAGAAAGGCCGCGGCCGGAGTTGGAGAATCATCCGTCCATCCTCTCCTCCTAGCCTAGGGTTTGTTCCGATCCACGATGGGTGCCAACTCGTTGCCATCTGAGTCCACTCAAGATCTCGAAGAGCAGATCTCTCAGCTCATGCAGTGCAAGCCACTCTCCGAGCAATATGTTCCCTTCGATTTCCCCTCTATTTCTCAAGATCTTCTCCCTCTGCAAGCCACGTCTCGATTTTGCCTCGATTTGTTTATTAATCAGTTTTTCCTTCTTTGTCGCGTGCCCAATTGGATTGTTTTTCAGCCGCGTGAGTGAAATGTTTTGTTGATTTCGTGAAATGGAGACCACGATGCAATGATTTTTTTGCTTTTTTGACCTGATTTGAGCCAAATAGGATGAGCTGAATCAAATTTCTTCGCTGAATATCGATTTTAAGCTATGAAATTTTCATTCTGGTATTTCGTGTGTTTCATTAGGGGGAGATTGTCTCAATGTGCTCTTAAACGTTACAGAGATGTTGTGCTGTGTGGATGTTTGGCATCTGAAGACGTAGATTTTCTGTATTTGAAATGTTATGACACTGAAATTTGGATATTTCTTAAACTGTTGCTAGTTCCCTAAGATAGTTGGGGTGATTAGATGTTTAGTTGTGTCTAATAACATCATCGTGACTAGCGAGATTTATATATAGGAAGTCATGGCTTTGTTTGGCATCATTGTTATGAGTTTTTTTTTTTTTTTTTTTTTTTTCTGGGTTTTTAGTTGTATACAATGAAGAAGAAGATGAAGATCATGGGGAGAAAATGAAGATGATAGATTTCTGGGTTTTAAATTTTCCATGTCATGAGTTAGTGACCACTAGGAGAGAGAAACGTTAGAAAACTAACGAAATGGACGCTCCGGACTAAAGTTGCTAACGGAGCATAACGTGGGGGACCTTCCATGCAATAAAATTTTGTTGGGGACTAGAATCGTGGCTTTTGTAATCGTGGTGGACCAAATGTGCAATTAAGCCATTAATGTTTTAATGATGAAAAAACGAGAATGTAATTACTGAGATACGCTTGAAGAATGGAAAAGACGAGTGACTAAGTAAAGAGAAAGAGACTCTGAAGAAAAACCAACAAAGATGTACAAAACGAAGGAACTATCTCAGTCCTTCTTCATAATTTCTCGATATAGTCTACACAAGTATGGTCTGAAGAAGAAAATATCCCAATCGTCCGAGAAAATAATGTCTATTGATTCTTTGTCAATAACTTGGACTATCTTGAGTTTCATCGTCTATCATATGCACTAGGCACGTAATTCATCGTCTGACCAGAACACATGTCAAGTTCATTATAAAGTTCAAACATCGATACTCATTTCATCTTTTTTTCTAACACACCACTTATCGCATCTATTATTATTTCTCTTTCTTCTATACTAATTCAGTCTGACTGTGAGGTCAAATTGAGATGTTAACAAATATTTGTGTATAATTAATCATAGAACGTTTGTCGGGGAAAAGATGTAATTAACTCATTAATTTTTTATTTTCGCAATACCTTTAGGCTTAATAGCATATTTGGTCATTCACTTATCACGATTTGACAGTTTTGGTACCTCAAGGAATTTATTAGCCTACAACTTCCCTCACGTTTACAAACCGTTGCAGTTCTAGTTTTTCGTCAACTTTCATCCAACATTTAATGGTTTTTAATTAAAAAAATCAATTAAAAATAAGCTTGAAGAACATTTTTATGTTTTATGACTAACAATTTTATGGTTTATGGTTTTTTTTAAGTGATTTATTTTATAAAAAAATGTTAAATATTGGATGGAAGTTGACGGGACACTAAAATTGCAACAATTAGTAAACGTGAGGGACATTGTAGGCTAATAAATTTTATGAGAAACCAGAACCGCCAAATCATGATAAGTGAGGTACCAAAAGTGCTATTAAGCGTTACCTTTATTAGGGGTGAAAATAAATAAGGTCGTATTAGACTTTGTTTGAAGATACATAATTACTTGCAAATTTTAAGACATAATATGACCTAACTTGGTTTGGTTTGCAAGCCTAATTGGTGTGATTAAAGTCTATTTATAATTAGACATTTAAGTAAGTAAACAAATATGGTGAATGATGTGGTACACTGAATTTTTTTAGGTGTGGTTCCTCATGTAGTATTTTAAGTTATAATTTTGTTATTTTCTTGAAAAAATATGGAGGATTTATTGTTGCAATTTTAAAAAATTTATGTTGACTCAATGAACTAATAACATATTGTTGTTCAGTTTGTTTATGTGTTATTCAAAGCACAATTTGAGAACTAGGTATTTAAGTTTATATAACTTGCAACTCTTGGAGATCATCTAAGTTCCTTTCTTGTTTAGGTTCCTCTTTCTCCATGCCCCACTCATATTGAACCTTGCAAATCTTCCTCCAACATCTTCTCATCTAAGTTCAAATTGTATTTTTTCTATTAATTTATGTCATTTTAAGTACTATACTTTAATCTGGCTTAAGCTACCACAACAAACACCAAGAAATATATAGGTAAGTATATCAAATGTGCTACTACTACAAAAACACACATATATATATATATATATAAAAACATGTCATTAGGATTATAGGCAAGAATGAGAATATGTTAGGTTGTCTTGTGCTTATTACGTGCGTTTAAAAACCTACTTCAAAGTATGATATTTAAATATGTTATAAGTCTATTCTAAAAATATAAATAAGACAATAAGAATTCAATTTCAAGATATGTTATAATAAATTCTCATAACAATAATATATATATATATATATATATATATATATATATATATATATATATATATATATAAAAGGGTTGTCTAAATGACCCTTGCTAAAAATTGGGTTTAATAACCCTTGATGAAGTGTTCCAATCATATTGTAACACGTGTTTTTATAATTACTAATTCATTTCATTATTATTTTTATTTTTTATAGTTTTATAATAGTAATTTAATTTAGAGTTAAATATGTTTTTAGTCCCTAAGTTATAGTGAATGATTGTTATTGGTCCCTAAAATAAAGTATCACTCCAATGCATTATCTTCATCCCCAATCATGTTATCTTCATCTTCAACCAAAACCCAGAAACTCAAAATTAAACTCAAATTAAACACAATCATATATGGTCCCTTGCGAAATGGTAATCTGAACCCTGTTTATTGAAGCTTCTCTGTCATGAAATCATGCTATGGTACAATACCATCAAATTTATTCTTGTGCTCGTGAGAGAAAATGGTCGCGTTACGAGTTATGTAACATTCCTCCCCTACTTTTGCCCAAACCCTCTCTTGAAAAAAGTTGCAATTTTGTCAAACGCTACTGTCACTCACTTACTCCCTGCGTAGTGACTACTCACTAGTCTTTCCTCTTGCTTTGTTTGGATTCTGCCATGTAGATTTGCTAGGTTATTATCAGATCTCTTATATTGTGATTGGAAATGGAAGAGTTTGAGTTGGATTTCCTTGATGTATTCAGCCAAGGAAAAACAAAAAAGAAGAAATGGCAAGGTTTGGTCGAAGATCGTGTTTAATTTGAGTTTAATAAGTTTATGGGTTTTGGTTGAAGATGAAGATAATATGATTGGGGATGAAGATAATGAATTGCAGTGATAATTTATTTTAGGGATCAATAATAATCATTCACTATAATTTAGGGACTAAAAACATATTTAACTCTTAATAAAGTGACTATTATAAAACTATAAATATAAAAAGAATAATGAGATGAGTTGGAAATTATAAAGACATGTGTTACAATATGATTGGAACACTCCATCAAAGGGTTATTTAACCTGTAAGGCCCAAGTTTTAACGCTTTGGATAAGTGAATAAAATAAAAGAGTTTATTTGATTAAGATAAATTTGTGAAGGAAAAAGGTTCAGGAAAAGTCCAAGAATTTATCGAAAAACCGATAAGAGTTATAGCACGACTAACATACGCTTAATCCTAGGTCAAAGGTATTAGTGAATAGTTAATTTACGCTTAGGGACACGATGGAAACTAATTCCAAAAATCCTCAGAGAAATGTTAGAACTTCTCTTTTCCGTCCTTAAACAATTATTTCGATGCGAAATCCTGGAAAGTACGAACGTCAAATTCCAATTCTCGGAAGTTTGCCGAAACGGAATCCCTGATAGTTCGAGAAACCTAAGATCGACAGACGATGAAGACTTTTTCTATTCGGAGCTGCAAATGAAGATTCCACCCGCGTACTCCTACTTCTCTCGTCATTCCTAATCTTTCTTCAGAAGGAAGTTTTCTCATCCGACGATCACTGCAAAAAGTAGTTTTTCGGGATAAACCGACTTGAACCGACTCACACCGATTCGGTATCATTTGGTTTAATTCCAAGAATCCTGTTTTGAGTTCTGGAATTCTGTCGCCAGAACCTATCTTAGAATGCGCAGAGGAACGCGCAGGAAAAATCGGAATCGCAAAAAAATCATTTTTCCGCATTTTCCAAAACCTATAAATAGCTCAAAAATTAGATTTTTTGCCAAAAACTACCCATTTCCCTCCCCAAACCCGCGAGCATCAAGAGAGAGAGAGAGATCCGGATCTTCGTCGTTTCTTGCCCGTTTGCTTCACCGATCGTCGCTAATCGAAGACCTCGAGGTAGGTAAACTATACTCTCCTTCGAATCGTCGTTTCTGTCCACTTCTCCTACGTCTTTCTGAGTTCAAAATTTTGAGGTTTTTGAAAAACTGTTCAAATACGCTGATTTCAGTGTCTAAACTTCTTCCCTGCATGCTCCTGAGCGTGTTCTGCGGATTAGATTTTGTCAAATGTCGACGAAATGCCGCCGGGATCAATTTCTACCTTAAATACCCATTTTTCGGCAAAGTCGCAACCTTTGGGCTGAAATCTATCGACCTGGCTTAGTGCTAGTAGGATTTGTCGTCATAAACGTCGTTGTGGACATCCTCATCCAATTTGTTTTTCAAAAATCCAATTTTGAAATTTTGAGCTAAAAATAATGACCAAACTACCCCTATATCAGTTTTCGATCCGAAAATTTTTCCGAGCTTAGAACCGTCTTAGTTACGGCTTATGTTAACCTAGGAACCAAGTTTGATCGAAGAAAAATCGACCCTCCCAATTAAAGGAAGTGGCCGAGAGCTATATCAAGGGGGGGGGGGGAGAATCCGATTTTTCGAAAACTTGTCTTAACGCGTTAGATTGTCGTACCACGGAGGTTGTAGTGTACCGTGTGACCCTAGGACTCTTTGATTGCTGAGTTTCTGACTCTTGGTGTTGATTTCTGTGATTTTTGCTTAAGGTTCTTTTGAGGAGATTCCTGGAGAACAAGGAGAAGAGCGTGAAGGACACTTGGAGGAGGAAGCTGGAAGACCCACCGGTGAGGGCTACTCTCTGAATTACTAGATAATGCTTTAGGGGTCGACAAATTCGACTTGATTTATGTGTTATGCACTAAATTGCTAAATGTCTGAATTGTTCTCTGAGGCTTCGGCCGACCTTGCTGAGTATTTGATGCCATGATATTGTGTGCTAAATGATTCACATGCTACGTGCTACATGGTTAACTTAGGATGTGTTGGAATATGCTGTTTATGCTTTTGACTGAGCTGTTTTATTTATGCTATTCCACTTGTACCTGAGATTCTGAGGAGTGAGGATTACGGGCAGGTCATGCCAAATTTTTATGAGATTTTGAGAGAGTTTTAAAGGACGAACGGAGTTCGGACCTTGTTATGTTTTAATGGATCGAGACCTTCTCAGGGAATTATTTGAGATTATGGGATCTCTGAAAACTCTTAGGAAGTATTATAAGATTAAAATGAAGACTATTTTATCACGGAAAACTCATAAGACATTAATCAATTTCAAAATCCTTTGAACAATAATAATACCCTTAGATAAGAGCTTAGAGCCTGAATATTAGTTTGGGAAATATGAGAAGTGTCGTCGAGTCCACGTTTTGAGGAAATATACAAGTCTTCGAGTATGTTGAAACTCTTTTGCTCGATGAGCAGGTTATTATTTGGCTATCTAAAGTTTAGCCCAAGTACAAATCGTACTCTTTCGCTCGATGAGCAGTTTAATGTTTGGCTATCTAAAGTTTAGCCGGAGACTATAAGTTTCCAAGTACTTCGGTACCTTTTCGCTCGATGAGCAGTTTATTGATTGGCTATCTAAAGTTTAGCCGGGAACCATGAGTTCCAAAGTATCTTCTTCTTCTTTTGATTAATTCATTTTGTCGCAGAATCGACATTTGCCTTAGGGTATTTTTTTTAGAGACTTTAAGTTATTTAGAACACGTGGCGACGTGTCGAGTGAGGTCGGAGACGTTGTTTGGCTAATCACTTGCATTCATGCACTCATTTTGAGGTTAATACACGGCGTGATACCGGACCTCGGTGGATTCCAAAATGGTCATAAGACCCGGATTTCCATATTTAGGACACTACGGTGGTCCTCAGTAGCAGACGGAATGGCAGACCTACGGGTTCACTGCTGATCTGACTACTTTTGTGTGGTGTAAGAGACACGCGAGCAGGAAGGTACCCACCGTGGCTGGTGTTAGGGCCGCCTCGTTGATGTCCATCCTTCTTCCGGAATGCATTTTGTTACCCAGCATTGCATTTCATGCAACATACATGCTGACTTAGTTGCTGAGTGTGATTGGTACCTGTTTATCATATTTGAGGCATGCTATTTGTTATTATGATTTCTTATATTCATTATGATACTTGCAACCCTAGGAAGTCATCCCTAAAATTATAAGCCTGAGAGGCAAATATTTATTATCCTATATTATATCTGGTTTTATTATTTATATAATTCTTTGGAGTTGACCCTCGCGTCTGCTGTGTGTGTTTGGGCGGACTACGCCATTTGTCAGATGAGTATGGCGGATTGGTTTACGATGGTCAGCCCCTCGGGGGGGACCAGGTACGAGATGCTTGATCAGGACGACCCAGGTGCATGGGTGGTCGACCCCATAGGCCACCGTGCGACCTACACCGGTCGGATCATGGAGGACCGTGTTGACCGATTCGGACGCTTGACGGAGGGGGTGATGAGGAGACACATAGTGAGCTTCAACCTGCCGCCTGGTGTGCATTGTGGACCCGGCATGGGAGGACCACCACCACCATCATCTTCGGATGATGAGGACCCCTCTGAGGAGGTGCCAGTGGGTGGGTTCTCGACGGAGTCTAGTCCGTCTGTAGCTGCTGTCATCGAGGATCTTGTTCCGGGCCCCGAGCCCAATAGGCCAGTGCAGGAGCGCATCAGGGTGGACAGAGAGGGTAGTGTTGTGTATGTCGACCTAGTCGTCCTGGATGCAGATTCGGACGACGACCGCGCTAGCATGTAGGATCGAGTGTTAGTGTGGGCTCCTCGAGTGGGGATTAGTGTAGGAGTAGTGTCGATGCTCTGACCGTCATGCTTTCAGTTTTGGGACAGGGTAGTTTTCCTGCCGGTAGCTTTTTGTGTGGTTTTCTAATGAAGATCACAGAGAGCTGGTTGGACTTAGGGGTCTTTTCTCAGGCCACTGGGCCAATTCGTTCTCAGTTTTGAGGTTTAGTGTTGCGGACACAGGTTACCTTGGTTTGTACATATTGCCTTCGGGCGTTACTTTCTTCCGTCACCCGTCGCGTGAGGTCACTCGCGATGTGGCTGGTACTAGTGTGGGCATGTATATATTTATGTAGATGTATATTAGTTTTCTTTTACCTTTTGTCGAGAAGTTTATTTTCTTTCAGTCTTTCATTTTATTATCAAAAAAAAAAAATAATTCACGTTTTTCCGCTTAAGTTATTTCTTTGGTTACTAAAGTGACGCCACCGAAATCGGGGTGTTACATAACCCAATTTTTGGCAAGGGTCATTTAGACAACCCCGTCATGTCTTTTTAAATAAATAGCCTTAAAAAATCATAACATTGTTTGTTTATTAAGCCATGTTTTTTTTAACTCAATAGCCTTCTGAAAAATCATAACCTTGTTTGTTAATTAATTTGGTTTGTCCTTGCCTAGACATGCATATAGACTGATTGATAGGTGTTTATGAGCGAATCTGACCTATTTTCACATTCAATAATTCTACACATCTCAATTTAACCCACACTCACAAAGAGATAGAAAGAGAAGGTGTGAATAGTCAAATTTCACCTTGAAAGTGTTGGGTGTTGGAAAGTTCATCATTAGAAGAAGGAAATGCCAATAACGATCCCTAATTGTGTAAAATTTGTCCCTAAAGGGTCTACTTTGTCGACATTTTATCTGGCCACAAGGACTAACTTGACCGACATTTTACCCAATTAAATACCGCAGAGGGTATTTCATAAGCTTAGAGACGAATTTGTTATCGTCCAACACTTTCAGGGATCAATTTAACCATTCACTCAAAGAGAAGAGAGAAACGAAAAATCTTATAAGTGATGTGATAGGAAATGCACAAAAAATTTAGAGGAAAAAATCATAAAAATTGGGTAGCCTAAACAGTGGGTGTGAATGAATTAAAAGAAATGTTATTGGTTTTATTTTTTAAAAAGTTAACACATATTTTAATATGTGAGAAATATGTTGATTATCTTGTAAATAGCAACCACATTGAAGTGCAGTAAAAGTGTGATTGAAATAGTGTGTTGCTGCTTCTCACACCTAGCTAACAATTATGAGATGAAGTTGTGACATGTTAGTATGCCACTGCACCAAAGAAATAGGCAGGGTTCAGATCAAAATCAAGGAAAAGGAAAGTTGTTATAGGGATGAAAAGCTAACGTTTAATTAACCAATATAGTTTTCATAGATGAGGCGGGGATGCCTTACTCCATCAAATTTTGATGTAATTAATGAAATAATACATAGCAGGCTTGCGCATTTCTGTTGGCACAACATCAAATATGTTGAGTGATAAGCCTGTAATATTCAACTCATGGTTATAAACCTTTACCGAGGGCTGAAATAATGCAAATTTATGCTGCAAATTTTTATGGAGTAATCAGAGATGCCACAGATTCAATTTGATGTTATGCACTTTGTGTGGAAGATGCCTGGAATAAATGACAGAACAGATGCAATATCATGTTCTAGCACCCCAGTTTACATGTTGTACTGTGCTTAACTCGTTTGGGAGCTATAGTGAGTGCTTAACCTCGAGACCTCCAAAATCCACGAATCCTCACACCCCAGTTTTGGTTGTACTGTGCTTAACTCGTTTTGCATCTGTTCTAGCAATTGTCTCTTCCATATAAACAGTCCCCTTCTCCACAAAAATGCCCACTTCCATCTCCCATCTTCCCAGCTTCCCATTCCCAAGTGTGAATATCAGCACAACTTCCACCCTTTTATCAAATCTAAAGCAACATGTAAACAACCTGTGGAGCTGGTGAGTGAAATAGACAAGTAAAAGAATAGAAAACACAGATCCTACGAGTTCCATGTTCTCAACACGTACTATTATATTCCTTCCACTTATGCTGACTTAGCCACTATATACCTTTTCATAATCCATACCAGCCTAGTACTCAATATGTTATAACTTATAAGATAGGTTCATAATTATGTATAACAGATATTGTAACTTGTTATTACAAACTTCAATTTAGGTTACAAACCTTATGAAACTCATATATAGTGACAAAATCAAGCTATACAAAAGTTCCTTGCGATGCTGCACTGGTGCCATAGACTAAGGCTTTAGTTAAGTATATACTAATTAATTTGGTAAAGGTGAATTGAAGTTAGCTACCTGAACTAATTGAGGCTCACTTGTTCAAGGAATCCAGAGCTATTCAGAGAATTGAAAATCTTCTATGGACACCCTTTGCTCATAACAAATGGCCTCTACAGTTCTCCAATTCTCCTTTGAAAGAGAACTATGTTCTTTAACCTCAGCCAGCTGCAAATCAAAAGAGGTATCCACTCCTGGGATCTGGAAACTACCAGAACCTAATTCTCCAGTTCCAAAGGGATTCCAACAGCCCATTTGCTTCAACCTCATCTTTTCTTTTGTCCTCTCTCTTGCCCTTTCCCTTGCCCTTTCCCTGCACTCCTTAGCAAGAGGATGATGGAGTGCACTATTTCGCGAACGCTTAATAGTCCTTCCACTCTTCACAGCTGGCCGGGGCTCCTTCCCTTGCTCTTGAATTCCATTGACTGCAACAACCTCTTCAAGGCTAGACACTGCACCCTCACATTCTGAATTAGTTAAAGAAGAACCCTTGCCAGCTAGTTGATTGATTTCAGATTTTGCTTGGTTCAGTAACCACTCAACTGTTTCAGAAGGTTTATCAAAGCCTAGCATGTCTTGCAGACCAAAAAACCTCTTTGAGACTTGAAGGGAAAGTCTCATTCTCCGATCCCTAAGCCCTCTTGCCGTGTGAATCTTGCTGTGCCTATCTTTCCTTCTGCGAGGTAGTATACATGTAGATTTATTTTTTTGGATCTGCTCCGTACTACTACCCATGATATGCTTTCTTCCTTTAGAATAAGGCAACTTTTTCATTGTTGAAACCTCAGGTAATTGATGAGGCTCAGCTGGCTCAGCTAGAGGCTGCTGGTGTTGGAACTGAAGGAGGAAATTTTCAATAGTGTCTTCAAAGGGAAAAGGGAAGTCAAGAAAGGAAAAAGGAAGTTCAGTACTACCATTGCTTCCTTCTACTTTGTTGCTTTCAAAGTAGTCAATGGAGTACTGAAATGTTTGGTCAGAAGAGGAGATTAGGGGACTATTTGAAGGAAACATATCTCTGAAGAAAGTTTGGGATGTACAACAAAAGCTTAATAAAGCTTAATAACCCTAGCTAGATAGCCCTTGAAGGAAGGTGTAGTAGAAAAGATTAATTGTGAACGACGTCGTGTAGTGTTCACACTTCACACTCTCCTCTTTCAGCAGCAGCATCATCTATCTGTTTCATTCTAGATTTGGCGTCCTCCCCAGCTGCAGGTAATAAAGATGCACCGTGTGTGAGTGTGTATGTTGTACAATTGGCTTTGTCAAGTTACAGTTTGAGAAGGACAGAAGAGAGAATAGATAGCAACAGGGTGAGAGAAAGAGAGAAGTAAAGGTGGTGTATGTACGTAAAGAGATAATTAATTAAAGAACCCTAGAAGGGTAAATAATTGTCGACGTACAGGGAAAGCACCTTTTTGTCATAATCTTTAATTTCTTTCAAGCTATATATTAGCATAGTGTTTGTTAATGTTTAAGATCTTCTTTAGAACGATGATACATTGTGAGAAATAATAAGTGGATGGAGGTAGCTAGCTAGGTCAATTCGCTGATTCGTGCTACTTAGCTTCACATGTGTGCAGGCAGGCCAGGTGCGACTAGACAGTGAACTAAAACCCTACTAACCTCCACTACGTACGCCAATAAAGACCACTCTAATCTCATCACAATCACTAGACCCCACATCATCTCTACCATATATACACAGCTAGCTTTCACCTGTTGTACTCTACTAGCTACCCATCTATTTGCATGGACTACTAATGTAGTAATGTTGTGTTCATATATATGGGTAAGAATAAGATATACATCTTGATACTTTTTATAATTTATAATTTAAGTTTGTGGTTAATTAATTATTTATCGACAAAATACACTTATTTAATTTAGTTGAATTTATTTTCTCTTTCCCCTCTTCAAAGAATTTATAGGACATGGAAATTGCGAAAAGTGAGTTACCAATAATTTAAAAAGTTAATATAAATTGAAACCAAATTTAATGCTACTTACAGTAGAACTTGAATACTTTAACTCTGGTGGGTAGCTAGACGAGGAAAATTGGTATCTAGAGCTTCTGGTTCGTGGGATAGATCCTCAGTTTAGAGGAAGAAGTGGGAGCAATGGCGCTGGAAGAAAGGAAGGTGAAGATTGAGAGGTTCGATGGCAGAGACTTCGAGTTTTGGAAGATGCAGATGGAGGACTATCTGTACCAAAAGAAGTTGTATCAACCCTTGACAGGGAAGAAGCCAGACGACATGAAGCAGGAAGACTAGGATCTGTTAGATCGACAGGCCCTTGGTGTGATCAGATTGACGTTATCCAAAAATGTTGCGTTCAATATAGTGAATGAGAAGACTACTGCAGATCTGATGAAGGCATTATCAAATATGTACGAGAAGCCATCTGTCGCCAATAAAGTACATTTGATACGACGACTATTCAATCTCATAATGGGAGAAGGTAACTCTGTAACTGATCACATTAATAGTTTTAATACAATTATTTCGCAGCTATCGTCAGTGAAGATTACCTTTGACGATGAATTGATGGCCTTGAGTCTGTTACAATCCTTACAGGATAGTTGGGCTGCAACTGTCACTGCGGTCAATAACTCTGCAAGGGATAACAAGCTGAAGTTTGATGACATCAGAGACCTGATCTTAAGCGAGGATATTCGCAGGAAAGATTCAGGAGAGTCTTCAAACGCTTCCGGTTCAGCATTGAATACTGAAAGTAGAGGAAGAGGTAGCCAGAAATGACATCACTTGCTGGAATTGTGACAAGAAAAGTCACTTCACCAATCAATGCAAAGCCCCAAGGAAGAAGAAGAATTACCAAAAGAGGCAAGATGATGATGAATCTGCTAATGTAGCAACTGAGGAAGTAGCATATGCATTAATTTGCAACTTGGATAGTCCTGTTGATTCATGGGTTATAGATTCAGGTGCATCTTTTCATACTATTCCTTCAAAAGAATTGTTATCTAACTATATCTCTAGAAAGTTTGGAAAGGTTTATCTTGCAGATGGAAAACCACTTGATATTGAGGGAAGAGGTGATATTGATATCAGATCCTCTAATGGAACTCTCTGGACATTGCATAATGTCAGACATGTCCCTGGAATAAAGAGAAATTTGATCTCCATAGGTCAGTTGGATGATGAGGGTTACCACACCACTTTTGGGGGTGGAGCTTGGAAGGTGACGAAAGGCAATCTGATTGTAGCTCGAGGAAAGAAACGAGGCTCCCTTTATATGGTTGCAGAGGAGGACATGGTAGCAGTAACTGAAGCTGTCAATAGCTCATCTATATGGCATCAAAGACTTGGACACATGAGTGAAAAAGGAATGAAGATCATGGCATCAATGGGTAAGATGTCAAATTTGAAGCATGTTGATATTGGTGTTTGTGAGCATTGCATTTTGGGAAAACAGAGAAAGGTTAGCTTCTCAAAAGCAGGCAGGAAATCAAAATCAGAAAAACTCGAACTGGTGCATACAGAAGTGTGGGGTCCACCCCCAGTGAAATCTCTTGGAGGCTCACGCTATTATGTCACCTTTATAGATGACTCAACAAGAAAGGTATGGGTTTATTTTCTTAAAAATAAATCTGATGTGTTTTCTGTGTTCAAAATGTGGAAAACAGAAGTTGAAAATTAGACAGGCTTGAAGATTAAATGTCTGAAATATGATAATGGTGGGGAGTATGACAGCCAGGAGTTCAAAGAGTTTTGTTCAGAAAATGAGATCAGAATGATCAAACAATACCAGGTACACCTGAGCAAAATGGTGTCGCAGAAAGAATAAACCAGACCTTGAACGAAAGGGCTAGATGTATCCGGATCCAGTCCGGGTTACGAAAAATGTTTTGGGCAGATGCCATTAATACAACAGCTTACCTGATAAATCGGGGACCATCTGTTCCTTTGGATTATCAGTTGCCTGAAGATGTATGGTCTGGAAAGGAGGTAAGTTTTTCACATTTGAAAGTCTTTGGTTGTGTCCCTTATGTTCTTATAGACTCCGATAGGAGAGACAAATTGGACCCCAAAGCCATAAAATGTTTCTTTATTGGTTATGGGTCTGATATGTATGGCTACAGGTTTTGGGATGAACAAAACAGGAAAATCATTAGAAGCAGAAATGTCACTTTTAATGAAAGTGTGCTTTATAAAGACAGGTCTTCTGCAGAATATATGAGTTCAAGTAAACAACTGGAATTTTCTGAAAGAGTGGCATTGGAAGAAATTTCAGAAAGTGATGTAGCCAAAAGAAACCAGATTAATCCCGAGAATGAGGATGATGGGGTAGAAGTTGAGCTAGAACGAGAACCAACAACAGTAATTGAAACTCCTATAATTCAAGTGAGGAGATCTACAAGAACGTCGAAAGCACCACAAAGGTATTCTCCTTCGTTGAATTATTTTTTCTTAACTGATGCTGGAGAGCCAGAATATTTTGGTGAAGCCATGCAGGGGAATGACTCTATCAAGTGGGAGTTAGCAATGAAAGACGAGATGACGTCCCTTCAGAAGAATGGAACATGGTCTCTGACCAAGTTACCATAAGGAAAGAAAGCTCTGCAAAATAGATGGGTCTATAGACTAAAGGAAGAATCTGATGGCAGCAGAAGGAACAAGGCAAGGCTTGTAGTGAAAGGATTTCAGCAAAAGCAGGGAATCGACTTCACAGAGATTTTTTCCCTAGCGGTCAAAATGACTCCTATAAGAGTTATCCTGAGTATTGTAACTGCAGAGAATCTTCACTTGGAGCAGTTAGATGTTAAAACAACATTCTACATGGGGATTTGGAAAAAGAGATTTATATGATGCAACCTGAAAAATTTGAAGTTCCAGGAATGAAGAATCTTGTATGCAAGCTTTACAAAATCTTGTACGGTTTGAAACAGGCACCAAGACAGTGGTACAAGAAGTTTAATGAGTTTATGAGCAACTCAGGTTTTAATAGATGTGACATGGATCATTGTTTCTATGTTAAAAAATTTGCTGACAGTTATATTATTCTTGCTTTGTATGTTGATGACATGTTGATATCAGGATCAAATATGACTGAAATTAACAGGTTGAAGCAACAGATGTCAGAAAACTTTGAGATGAAGGATCTTGGTCCAGCCAAACAAATCCTTGGTATGAGGATTTCCAGAAATAGATAAGAAGATATTCTGAAGTTGTCTCAAGAGAAATATGTTGAAAAATTACTTGACAGATTCAATGTTGGAGATTCCAATACCAGAAGCACCCCTTTGGGAAATCACTTAAAGTTTTCAAAGAAGCTGTTCCCAACAAACAGATGAAGAAGAAAGTCACAAGTCAACAGTTCCATATGCATCTGCAGTAGGGAGCTTGATGTATGCGATGTTTGTACCCGACCTGATATAGCACATGTAGTGGGAGTTGTCAGCAGATTCATGTCAAACCCTGGGAAGGAGCATTGGGAAGGTGTAAAGTGGATACTGAGATATCTGAAGGGTTCTTCAAGAATGTGTCTATGCTTTAGAAGAAATGATCTCACTTTACAGGGGTTTTCTGATGCAGATCTAGGAGGAGACTCAGATGGTGGAAAAAGCACCACAGGTTATATTTTCACGTTAGGAGGAATTGTTGTGAGTTGGAAGTCTAAACTTCAAAATAAAGTTGCTCTCTCAACCACTGAATCAGAATATGTCGCCATTTCAGAAGCAGCCAAGGAGATGATATGGTTGAAGAATTTTCTCAAAGAATTGGGAAAAGAACAAGATGTTCCTCCATTGTTTAGTGATAGTTAAAGTGCTATCTGCCTTGCAAAAAATCATGTCTTCCACTTCAGACGCAAGCACATACAGATGAAGTATCACTTCATCAGAGAACTTATAGATGATGAATAACTATCTTTGTTGAAGATCTTAGGATCAGAGAACCCAGCTGATATGTTGACCAAGACTGTTACAGCTGGTAAGCTGAGGCTTTGCATTGCCTCAGCTGGCCTTCGAGGATAGTTGATGACGAAGGCGATACACTAGGTGAAGAGCAGAAAAGCTTACTGTTTACTACAAGTTACTACAATTAGACTCAAAGTGGGAGAATTATTATGTTATGTAGTCTATTTGTAGTCCCTCATCGCTTAGAATTACAAAGAGTTTGTTTTACTCTTGCTATATATAAGCACCTCATTGTAAACACTATTTGCACAAAAGAGAAATATTACTACCTAGTGTAGCCGTGGACGTAGGTACATACATTGTGTTCCGAACCACGTTAAAAATTTCTGTGTGAAAAATAAAACACAATCACAACACAAGAATATTACGTGGAAACTCCAAAACCGGAGAAAAAACCATGACCGTTGTCTAAACCGACAACCAGAGAATTATCACTATGTGAAAATTGTTACAACACATAGACTTCTCTCACTCTCACCCTAATTCCCCAGTACAACCACACTCTCACAAAGAAAATATTTAAACTAAGTCAGATATAAGCTTAAAGTGCTACTGACTGGTACATCTAAAAACAAAGAACCTAGGTCCAATATATAGCCTTGGACTCCCCCTTGCTTCACCACACTAAGCGATGTGGGACTTCTCCAATAGCTAATTTTTAACCTCCTTCTTTATTTTAGAAACTTGGCAATGTTGGACTTGGCAATCAACCCCAACAATCTCCACCTTGATTGTAAGAGTTACACATCTTCCGCTTACATTGTCTATACCGACAATCATACTCCACCATAAAAGATTACACTTCACTTGGAAATAAATCATCCCAGGAATTTTCTTCACTTGGAACTAAACCATTCCAAGAATTTCCACATGTCGAAACCTTGCTGTAATTTTATGGTGCAACTCCCATGTTGGCTTCCAGGAAGTTCTTAGCCATCGACACCTTTCACCACACACCTTGAATCAATGCCAACCAATGCCCGTGTGCTGTTTCTGATCCGCTAGCAATAACTTATCCTTTACCATGGTATAACGGAAATAACATAAGAACAAACTTTATCTTCTATATGAGATCACTATCATCTCCCAGAACAAGGGAGACAGTGCTAGCACTTACCTCAGAGTCTTTTTCAGATACTGCTCCACCTGGACAATTTCTCTTCACATGCCCAGACTTTCCACACTTCCAGCACGCCAGATTCTTTGCAAGGATCTTCTTCCCATTAGCCCCACCTCCAGTTAGCAATATTGAGCTTGAAGAAGTGCTTTCATCATTTTTCATTCTCCTTTCTTCCGAAATAATTTTAGTTGCAACTTCTTCAAAACTCAAACAAACAGGTTTCAGATGAACATAGGAAGATGGAAGGGATAAAATGAGCCTTAACGCTTTATCTTCATCATCAATCTCTACTTTAATAGATTCCAGCTCGGAGATGATATTTTCGTACCTTCATCCATGCGCAGATTGTGGAATTGCTCCTTCAGCAACAACCGATTTGAGATGCCCTTTTCCTAATATAACCCTTCAAGCTTCTCCTAGAGTTCCTTGGTTGATGACAAATTCTACATATTTGCAAGAACATTCTTTTGCAAACACAGACGAATTGCACTTGCAACCCTCAAATCTAGTTCCTCCCACTTGTCGGCCTCCATGTTGGAAGTGTTTCCGTTCAGCGCCTTGTGTAATCCTGATTATATCAGCACATCCTTGACTTGTACTTTCCACAAGCCAAAGTTAATTCTTCCATCAAACTTCTATGTCAAACTTCACAGCGCTTGAATAAGACATAGCAGCTGCAAACCTCCTCTTTAGAAGCTTCACAATATCTCACTTCTTCTTTTATGGTGTGGAAGATCAGATGATACTGCAACCACAAAGCATACTAAGAATTGTGATATCTCATCGAACCGAAGCTCTTGATACCACTGTTGGGGAGAGTCACGGCGAGGACCCATGGGTCAAGGTCAAGGGGAAACACCAAGGAGATCTTGGACACCCCATCTTAACCCAAAACCTTAAGGCAATAGGTTTATGGGTCACATCTCTTATAAAATCTTCTCCTCACCCAAACTTAACCAATGTGGGACCCCAACTCCGCACTTGAATTCTCAACAATCTCCCCTTCAAGTGCGAATCACCTCCACATGATCATGGCCCCCTCAGCGGAAGCATATCCACCCTTGCACCACCGCTCGCTTCACCGCGCCAACGGAACCCGCCGCCTAGCCACACCGCTAGGAAGACTTTCGACACAAGGAGCCGTTACCATGATCCCATGAACCATCGTCTAGCTACCCACCATGTAAATCCAGGATTTATCGAGTGTAACATAGTAACCCAAACGTCACAAGTTCCATAAAGAATTTTCTTCGATTCAATTATTAATCTTTAATTAATGACAAACGTTCAATTTTACGAAACTCTTGAAACTCAACCTTTTCAAAAACACGTGGAAGTAATCAACATCGCAAAACCTTTACGGAACTTGTGACGTTTGGGTTACTGTGTGACACTCGAGAAATCGATGAAATATTTTTTTCTCGTAAAATTGAACGTTCACAATTTTGGCCCGGCGCAATAACACAGTTGAAGAAGTAAAATAAACCAGGAGCGCAATCAACAACACAAGAATATAACGTGGAAACTCCAAAACCGACAACCAGAGAATAAACACTATGTGAAAATTGTTACAACACATAGACTTCACTCTTAACCACCCCATGACCCTAGTACACTCACACTCTCCAAAGTAAATATTTGAACTACATCTCACAATGCTCTAAAACAAAAAAATAAGAGAAAAGAAAACACAAATATAAACTTAAAGTGTTTTCAGGTGCTACATCTTTGGTGTATTGAAACAAGGAGCTTGAGATCCCTATATATAGTCTTGAACCCTCTCACTCGTCACTAATCTAAGCAATGTGGGACTTCTCCAAGATGCATAATTTGATCTTTTTTCTCCTTCATTAGCAATGTGGGACTTACAATGCAATCAACCCTAACAATCTTTACCTGGATTGTAATGGTCTTCAGTCTTCATTGTCTACACTGACAATCATTGTCTTCACCGACAAACATAATTCTCATTGTCAATATACCAACAAATTAAATTATAATACTCCACCAAAAAGAGTACACTACACTTGGAATTAAACCATCCCAAGAATTTTCTTCGCTTGGAACTAAACCATTCCAAGAATTTTACATGCCGAAACCTTGCTGAAAATTTATGGTGCAACTTCCCTGTTGACTTTCTCCGGAAGTTCATCAGCCATCGACATAACCACGTACCTTGCATCAACGCCAACCAATGCCCGCACGCTATCACCACACACCTTGCATCTATATCAACCAATGCATGTGTGCCACCTGGACAATTTCATGCCCATAACACCTTGTGTAAACATGATTGCATCAACTTCTCCATCACAGCATCATCGCAGCTGCAAACCACTTCTTCAGCACCTTTGCAATACCACACAAAGTGATATCCATCGAACCGGAAGCTCTGATACCACTGCTAGGAAATAGCACAGGTGAAGAAGTAAATAAAAAAATTGAGTGAAATCAAGAACACAAGAATATAACGTGGAAACTCCAAAACCGGAGGAAAAACCACGACCGTTGTCAAAACCGACAACCAGAGAATAAACACTATGTGAAAATTGTTACAACCCATAGACTTCACTCTCAACCACCCCATGACCCCAGTATACCCACACTCTCTAAAATAAATATTTGAACTACATCTCACAATGCTATAAAACAAGAGAATAAGAGAAAAGAAAACACAAATATAAACTTAAAATGTTTTCAGGTGCTACATCTTTGGTGTTTTGGTGTGTTGAAACAAGGAGCTTGAAATCCCTATATATAGTCTTGGACCCTCCCACCCCTCACTAATCTAAGCGATGTGGGACTTCTCCAAGATGCATAACTTGATCCTTTTCTCCATCATTAGCAATGTGGGACTTACATTGCAATCAACCCTAACAATCTCCACCGTGGTATCAGAGCCGATGGTTCGTGGGACCATGGTGACGGCTCCTTGTGTCGAAAGTCTTCCTAACAGTGCATGGCTAGGTGGCGGGTTCCGTTGACGAACGACGGTACAAGGGTGGATAGATTCCGTGGAGGGGGGCCATGATAATGTGGTGGTTACTCGCACTTGAGAGGGAGATTGTTGATAATTCAAGTGCGGAGTTGGAGTCCCACATTGGTCAAGTTTTGGTGAGGAGAAGACTTTATAAGAGATGTGACCCATAAACCTAATGCCTTAAGGTTTTGGGTTAAGATGTGGCATCGAGATCTCTTGGTGTCTTGCTCCTCGGCCCATGGGCTCCCCTGTCTCCCCCAACAAGTGGTATCAGAGCTTCCGGTTCGATGGATATCACTTTATGTGGTATTGCAAAGGTGCTGAAGAAAAGTCTGACATTGTGAAGTGCTGTTTTGAGAGGTTCTGGCTGGGAACCAACCTGAGGCACAATTTACAGTCGGTCTACAGCTGTGATGGAGGAGTTGATGCAATCATGATTACACAAGGCGTTCTGGGCATGCAATTGTACAGGTGGCACACGAGCATTGTTTGATATAGATGCAAGGTGTGGTGATAGCGTGCGGGCATTAGTTGGCGTTGATGCAAGGTATGTGTTTATGTCGATGGTTGATGAACTTCCGGGGAAAGCCAACATTGAAGTTGCACCATAAATTTTCAGCAAGGTTTCGGCATGTGAAATTCTTGGAATGGTTTAGTGCCAAGTGAAGAAAATTCTTGGGATGGTTTAGTTCCAAGTGTAGTGTACTCTTTATGGTGGAGTATGGTAATTTAATGTCGGTATATGGACAATGAAAATTATGTTTGTCGGTGAAGACAATGATTGTCGGTATAGACAATGAAGATTGAAGACCATTACAATCAAGGTGGAGATTGTTGGGGTTGATTGCAATGTAAGTCCCACATTGCTAATGAAGGAGAAAAAAGATCAAGTTATGCATCTTGGAGAAGTCCCAAATCGCTTAGATTAGTGAGGGGTGGGAGAGTCCAAGGTTATATATAGGGATCTCAAGCTCCTTGTTTCAACACACCAAAACACCAAAGATGTAGCACCTGAAAACACTTTAAGTTTATGTTTGTGTTTTCTTTGTCTCTTATGCTCTTGTTTTAGAGCATTGTGAGATGTAGTTCAAATATTTACTTTGGAGAGTGTGAGTGTACTGGGGTCATGGGGTGGTTGAGAGTGAAGTCTATGTGTTGTAACAATTTTCACATAGTGTTTATTCTCTGGTTGTCGGTTTTGACAACGACCGTGGTTTTTCTCCGGTTTTGGAGTTTCCACATTATATTATTGTGTTGTTGATTGTGCTCCTGGTTTATTTTACTTCTTCAGCTGTGTTATTTCCTAACAGGAATGATGCGGAGCAATTGGAGTTACAATACTTCCAGACTTTGGAGCATCCGAAGAAATTCCGTTGATTGCACGCGGTGTCCTCGTCTAGAGTCGAACAACGTTTTTGCATTTAATTATCTTATTTTCCATTTTAGGGCTATTCGCGTAATTTCCTGGAATTAGGGTTTTAGAATTTATTATTTAAACAACTTTTGTTTCTTTTAAGCTATTTTTCCTGAATTTTGTACTTCGAATTTAGACTTGAAAATTTATAGGGATTTACAAAACATGTAGACTAAACCATGATAACAATATTATATTTTTCTGAGTTCATTTGTCATATTTAAAAATTCGCCAAAGTGGCTGTACAGTTTCTAATCGGTTGACAGAATTAGATATTCGCACTGCATGCGTTTGAGATGAAGGTGTTTAATTTGATTGGCTATTGATTGAAATATGTCATGTTTTGCAATGTTGTATGCTTGCTTATGTTGAATGTTTTCTAAGGCTTGTGCCAAATGTTTTCTTGAGGCTTCAGCGGAATGAACTTACTAAGACGTGTGTCTCCGTTTTTTGAGAGGCTTCGGCCGTTTATTGGTTTCTGTCATTACTGCTTTCTAGTGGATAGAACATGGTTATGTTTTACAGCACTGAATTATTGTTTCATCGCTCAATAGAGCTTGATGTATTTATGCTTGTTAAAATTATGAATAACATGTGGTTACTCTAAGTTGATTACTGGTTTGGGGATGTTTTGACTTGCTTGAAGTGGCAGTGGAGTGGATATTTTCACATGACTGTCCCGTCTTTCGAGGCGTTATCAAGTGGTAGTGGAGTGGATATTTTCACATGACTATCCCGTTTTTCGAGGTGTTTACCTAGTGGCAGTGGAGTGGATATTTTCACATGATTGTCCCGTCTTTGGAGACGTTATCAAGTGGTAGTGGAGTGAATATTTTCACATGACTATCCCGTCTTTCGAGGCGTTACTTAGTGACAGTGGAGTGGATATTTTCACAGGACTGTCCCGTCCTTCGAGACGTTATCAAGTGGCAGTGGAGTGGATGTTTTCACACGACTGTCCCGTCTTGCGATACGTTATTGTTTGATTGATATTGTGGGGCCTTCGTGGCATATTAAGTGGCAGGTCAATGGTTTTCGTTCCAGGTGACTGTCCCGTCTTGCGAGACGCTTTTGATTGGACCTGTCTTGGCAGTAACACATAGTTGTACTACAGGACACTCATTGAGGTTGTTGATATCTGATTTGATGTTATGTTGTTGAGGATTGTTGATATCTGATTTGATGTATATTATTAAAGTCGTTGATATCTGATTTGATGTTATATTGTTGATGTTATTGATATCCGAGTTGATTATATTGTTGGTTTTATTGATATCTGAGTTGGTTTGTATTGTTGGTTTTGTTGAAATTTGATCTACACATCTATACGGTTGAAGTTATTGTTATCTAAATTAATCTATGCTTTTGAGTTATTGATTCCTGAGTTAATTTATGTTGTTAAGTTTGTTGATATCTGTTTTAAAACCATATCGTTTGATTTTGTTAAATATATGATTTGATTTCATGATCGATATGATGAGCTGTCATCTAATTTGAGTTAAGTTGCTAGTTTAATTACCATGCTAAGTATTTAAATTTGTATAGCATGATTTTCTCTTTCATATGTGGTAGTTGTATGGAGTTAACCCTTTCTGCTTGCTACTTGTTGTTTGGGCGCTTAACGCTATTAGGCGATGGAGGACTTTTGATGAAGCAAGCCTTGGTGTGAGTCAGAGATGAGGACTTGAAGGACAGTGGAGTACTCGAAGAGTATAGTCGGGTTTAAGGCTAGAGCCTTGGGTTAGAGAGCTTACTGTTATTGGTTTAAGCTCGCATAATGATTTTAGGAATTTATATTTGAGGTTTCAGGTAGGTTCCGATACGTTGCTTTCCTGCGTTTCCCTGATGTGGAAATCGTAGGGAGTATGTCAGATTCGTGGTGTCTTTGCTTAATTGATTCTTTGTTGAATCTGATTCTTGTTAGGTTTTGTAGGTTGTGTGCTTACATTTTTACCCTCGGGTACTTGCCTTATTCAAGGCTCGATGTAAATTTATTTACCGTTGGGAGTAGGCATGACATGTTTTGAAAATACTTTAAAGAGAAAAAAAATATATACTCGTGTTTAAGAATCATTTTGGAAAATATTGCATATTTATTTTAGCAGGTTGTTACCGTAACCCTTGAAATTTGGGGCGTTACAGAGGGCTGCAAGTGCAATTTGTCTGTGTTTGCAAAAGAATGTTCTTGCAAATGTGCAGAATTTGTCATCAGCCAAGGAACTCTGAGAGAAGCTTGAAGGGTTATATCAGGCAAAGGGCATCTCAAATAGGTTGTTGCTGAAGGAGCAATTCCACAATCTGCGCATGGATGAAGGTACGAAAATATATGATCATCTCAGTACTTTGAATAATATCATCTCCGAGCTGGAATCTATTAAAGTAGAGATTGATGATGAAGATAAAGCGTTAAGGCTCATTTTGTCCCTTCCATCTTCCTATGTTCATCTGAAACCTGTTTTGATGTATGGGAAGGAAAGTTTGAGTTTTGAATAATTTGCAACTAAAATTATTTCGGAAGAAAGGAGAATGAAAAATTATGAAAGCACTTCATCAAGCTCAATATTGCTAACTAGAGGTGGGGCTAATGGGAAGAAGATCCTTGCAAAGAATCTGGCCTGCTGGAAGTGCGGAAAGTCTGGGCATGTGAAGAGAAATTGTCCAAGTAGAGCAGTATCTGAAAAAGACTCTGAGGTAAGTGCTAGCACTGTCTCTCTTGTTCTCGGAGATGATGATGATCTCATCTAGAAGATAAAGTTTGTACTTATGGTATTTCCGCTATACCATGGAAAAGGACGAGTTATTGCTAGCAGATTCAGAAACAACACACAACCATTGGTTGGTTTTGATGCAAGGTGTGTGGTGAAAGGTGTCGATGGCTGAAGAACTTCCTGGAAGCCAACATGGGAGTTGCACCATAAAATTTCAGCAAGGTTTTGACATATGGAAATTCTTGGAATGGTTTAGTTCCAAGTGAAGAAAATTCTTGGGATGGTTTATTTCCATGTGAAGTGCACTCTTTTATGGTGGAGTATGATTGTCGGTATAGACAATGTAAGCGGGATATGTGTAACTCTTACAATCAAGGTGAAGATTGTTGGGGTTGATTGTCAAGTCCCACATTGTCAAGTTTCTAAAATAAAGTAGGAGGTTAAAAAATTAGCTATTGGAGAAGTCCAACATCGCTTAGTGTGGTGAAGCAAGGGGGAGACCAAGGCTATATATTGGACCTAGGTTCTTTGTTTTTAGATGAACCAGTCAGTAGCACTATAAGCTTATATCTGACATAGTGATAATTCTCTGGTTGTCGGTTTAGACAACGGTCGTGTTATTTTCTCCGGTTTTGGAGTTTCCACGTAATATTCTTGTATTGTGATTGTGTTTTATTTTTCTTCAGCTGTGTTGTTTGTTAACTTAGTAACGGAGAAAAACACAACTGAAGAATAAATAAAACACAATCACTACACAAGAAAATTACGTGGATACTCCAAAACCGGAGAAAACCCATGACCGTTGCCTAAATCGGCAACCAGAGAGTTATCAATATGCGAAAATTGTTAGAACACACAGACTTCTCTCTCTCTCTCACCCCAATGCACCTAAACTAAGTCAGATATAAGCTTAAAATTCTATTGACTAGTACATATAAAAACAAAGAACCTAGGTCCAATATATAGCCTTGGTCTCCTACTTGCTTCACCACACTAAGCGATGTGGGACTTCTCCAATAGCTAATTTTTTAACCTCCTTCTTTATTTTAGAAACTTGGCAATGTGGGACTTGACAATCAACCCCAAAAATCTCCACCTTGATTGTAAGAGTTACACATCTTCCGCTTACATTGTTTATACCGACAATCATACTCCACCATAAAAGAGTACACTTCACTTGGAAATAAACCATCCCAAGAATTTTCTACACTTGGAACTAAACCATTCCAAGAATTTCCACATGTCGAAACCTTTCTGAAATTTTATGGTGCAACTCCCATGTTGGCTTCCAGGAAGTTCTTCAGCCATCGACACCTTTCACCACACACCTTGCATCAAAACCAACCAATGCATGTGTGTTGTTACTGAATACGCTAGCAAACTTGTCATTTTCCATGGTATAGCGGAAATACCATAAGAACAAACTTTATCTTCTAGATGAGATCACCATCATCTCCCAGAACAAGGGAGACAATGCTAGCACTTACCTCAGAGTCTTTTTCAGATACTGCTCCACCTGGCCAATTTCTATTCACATGCCCAGACTTTCCACACTTCCAGCACGCCAGATTCTTTGCAAGGATATTCTTCCCATTAGCCCCACTTCCGGTTAGCAATATTGAACTTGATGAAGTGCTTTCATCATTTTTAATTCTCCTTTCTTCCGAAATGATTTTAGTTGCAACTTCTTCAAAACTCAAACTTTCCTTCCCATACATCAAATCTGGTTTCAGATGAACATAGGAAAATGGAAGGAAAAAAATGGGCCTTAATGTTTTATCTTTATCATCAATCTCTACTTTAATAGATTCCAGCTCGGAGATGATATTATTCAAAGTACTGAGATGATTAGATATTTTCGTACCTTCATCCATGCGCAGATTGTGGAATTGTTCCTTCAGTAACAACCGATTTGAGATGCCCTTTGCTTGATATAACCCTTCAAGCTTCTCTCAGAGTTCCTTGGCTGATGACAAATTCTGCACATTTGCAAGAACATTCTTATGCAAGCACAGACGAATTGCACTTGCAGCCCTCAAATCTAGTTCCTCCCACTTGTCGGCCTTCATTTTGGAAGTGTTTTCTTTCAGCGCCTTGTGTAATCCTGATTGTATCAGCACATCCTTGACTAGTACTTTCCACAAGCCAAAGTTGATTTTTCCATCAAACTTCTCTATGTCAAACTTCATAGCGTTTGATTAAGACATAGCAACTGCAAACCTCCTCTTCAGAACCTTCACAATATCACACTTCTTCTTTTCTGGTGTGGAAGATCAGATGATACTGCAACCACAGAGCATACTAAGAATTGTGGTATCTCATCAAGCCAAAGCTCTTGATACCACTATTGGGGAGAGTCACGACGAGGACCCATGGGGTAAGGTCGAGGGGAAACACCAAGGAGATCTTGGACACCACATCTTAACCCAAAACCTTAAGGCATTAGGTTTATGGGTCACATATCTTATAAAGTCTTCTCCTCACCCAAACTTAACCAATGTGGGACTCCAACTCCGCACTTGAATTCTCAACAATATCCCCCTCAAGTGCGAGTCACCTCCACATTATCATGGCCCCATACGCGGAAGCATATCCACCTTGCAACGCCGTTCGCTTCACCGCGCCAACGGAACCCGCCGCCTAGCCACACCGCTAGGAAGACTTTCGACACAAGGAGTCGTTACCATGATCAGACGAACCATCGTCTAGCTACCCACAATGTAACGCTTCGATTTCTCAAGTGTGACACAGTAACCCAAACGTCACAAGTTCCGTAAAGAATTTTCGTCGATTCAATTATTAATCCTTAATTAATGGCAAACATTCAATTTTACGAAACTCTTGAAACTCAACTTTTTCAAAAACACGCGGAAGTAATCAACATCGCAAAACCTTTTAAATAACCAACTGAAATAAGTATGAAACATATGTCTGAAACCAAAGTAAATTACATCAAAATTTGATTATCCAAAACGAAAACAAAGTAAATTGTTCAATGCCCCAATCTCGGTAACTCTCAACCCAAAAAGATAATAAATGTCTCTCAACCCGAACCCTATTGCCTGACCTCTTCCTCTTCCTCTTCCTCTTCTTCCTCTTCCTCTTCCTCTTCCTCTTCCTCATAAGTGTAGTCGTCATCCGGTAGTGGCTCGTCGGTGAACTTCCTCAGCAAACGACTCCTCAAACCTCGAAAAATTTCACCCGTCTGCTGGAAGTACTGATTGACTACCAACCTAAAGAAACTATGGGCCTTCTGTGACACCCGGGGCCAACGAGGGCGGGGGGTGATCGCCGGCGCAGTGAGGCACAGACAAGGAGCAGCTCTTGGCAGGCTTCTAGGCGGAGGGGCACATGAATGAACCGATCTCGCACCCGAACAAGAGGTATTCCGAGACTGTATAGGTATGGGACTCTACTGTTGAGGAGGGCATAAATGATTTGATTGGTACTACTCATACTAACAAGATGCATCTTCTTTTCGGGAGCCCAACTCATAAAAACTCCATGGTTAAGTGTGCTTGCCTTGGAGCAATATTGGGATGAGTGACCTCCTGAGAAGTTTTCCCGAGAAGCGCGTAAGTGAGGACAAAGCGCGCTGAAAAGACTCGTGTTGTTAGCGTGAGGTCAGTCGTCAGATCAGGATGTTACAAATGGTATCAGAGCCGACCTCTCCCAGTACGGTGTGGTTCGGGGACGAACCAAGCGGAAGTTGGTGGGCCTGTGACACCCGAGGCCAACGTGGGCGAGGAATGATCGCCGGTGCAGTGAAGCATGGACAAGGAGCGGCTCCTAGCAGGTTTTTAGGCGGAGGGGCACATGAATGAACCGATCTCGCACCCGAACAAGAGGTATTCCGAGAGTGTATAGGTATAGGACTATACTGTTGAGGAGGGCATAAATGATTTGATTGGTACTACTCATAATAACAAGATGCATCTTCTTTTCGGGAGCCCAACTCATAAAAACTCCATGGTTAAGTGTAGCCTTGGAGCAATATTGGGATGGGTGACCTCCTGGGAAGCTTTCCTGGGAAGCGCATAAGTGAGGACAAAGCGCGCTGAAAAGACTCGTGTTGTTATCGTCAGGCCAGTCGTCAGATCGGGATGTTACACCTTCAGCTCGTCTTCACTCGGCTTCTCCAAGATCCAAGGCTCCCCTTGCAGTTGTAACACCCCGGCTTCGGTGGCGTCACTTTAGTAACCAAAAGAAAATAAAAGCGGAAAAACGTGAATATTTTTTTTCGATATTTGTTTTAAGTAAATAAAAGCTCGTCGGATTTAAAGATGCATCGACGAAAAATAAACAAGACTAATATACAATATATATACACTCCCCACAATAACCAGTAAGCCACGTCACAAGTAACCTCCAGTGACGGGAAAGTAGTGCCTAACGGCAAATATGTACAACACAAAATATAAGGTCAGTATTCTGATATACAGTCCTCCAAAAGAAAGTAGGTCAGCTCAAAACAGCCCGAAGACCTCCTAATCCGACCAACTCCCTGTGACTCCCGTCAAAAGAACCACACAAAAAGCTATAGGTCGGAGACCTACCCTGCCCCAAAATGAGAAAAACTGAAGATCAGAGCCACGACGCTACTCCTACCCTAATCCCGACTAGAGGAGTACTACACCCCACTCCCAGCTATGCATCACCATGATCGTCGTCTGAATCTGAATCCAAGACGATCACGTCAATGACGACATCGGTCCTCACGGCGGGTCCCACGGGTACTGTACCCGAACCCAAGACAGCAGCAGCCGCGACGGTGGGTGAGCTAGACTCAGATGAAGCCTCTCCTACAGGCAACTCCTCTGAAGGGTCCTCCTCGTCCTCAGATGATGGTGGCGGTACCACAACTCCAGGGCCACAATGCACGCCCGGGGGTAGGTTGAAGCTAACCGTGTGGCGTCTCAAGACTCCTTGCGTCAGGTTCCCCATTCGGTCCACGTGGTCCTCCATTATTCGCCCCGTGTAAATGGCTCGGTGACCTGCGGGGTCGACCACCCAAGAGCTCGGGGTGTCTGTATCTAGCAACTCAAATCTGGTCCCCCCCCGAAGGGACGACCATCTTGAACCAGTCGGACATCGATATCATCTGACAAAAAGGGCATACATAGCCCCCCATACACAGGTAGCACGCGCAAGGGTCAACTCAAAGAATTACATAATAGTACATCCAATAGGCAAAAATTAAGTAGTAGCCACATAGGCTCAATTATGAATGTCAGCATTATAAATTGCATAATCTGCCAAATAGGAACAAATAACGTTTGCTGGCAATTAACATATCTCAAAACATTAACAGGCAACAAATACAAACAGCAACTATAATCAGCATGAATGGTGCATGAAATGCATATGCAAAGGAACAAGATGCATTCCGGAGGGATGGGCACCAACGAGTCAGCCCTAACACCAGCCACGGTGGGACCATTTCTGCTCGGGTGTCTCTTATACCAAACAAAGTGTAGTCAGATCAGCAGTAAACCCGCAGGTCTGCCATTTTCGTCTGCTACCAAGAATCACCGCAGTGTTCTTACATGGAAATCCGGGTCTTATGACCATTTTTGGAATCCAACGAGGTCCGGCATCCCACCGTGTATTAACCTCAATGAGTGCATGAATGCAAGTGGTTAGCCAAACAACGTCTCCGACCTCACTCGTCACGTCGTCACGTGTTCTAGCTAACTAATTGTCTCTAAAAGAAATACCCTAAGGTAAATGTCGATTCTGCGACAAAAGACAATTAATTATAAAGATATCTCATGATGATTTCTCGAATCATCCGACTCATCTCCATCCGATGGTCAAAAACTTCTCAGCGAGCAAAAAGTACCAATGTACTTGGAAACTACTATTTTCCCGGCTTATCTTTCAGATAGCCCAACAACAAATCAGCTCATCGAGCGAAAGAGCGTCAACACACTCAGAAACTTATTAATTTTCCTGGCTTATCTTTTAGATAGTCCAACAACAAATCAACTCATCGAGCGAAAGAGTATTAACATACTCGGAAACTCATTAGTTTCCCCAAAACTTGGACTCGGCGACACTTCTCATTTTCCAAAAACTAATATTCATGTCTTAAGCTCTTAATTGAATTTGTAATCATTAATTAAAGGTTTTGAGGTTGTTTAATGTTTTATGGATTTTCCTCGTAAAATAATTTCCATTTGGTTTTGTCTCAAATCTTATAAGTTTAAAAGATCCCATGATCCCAAGTAATTCCCAGAGAAGGTCTCGATCCATCAAAACAACGACAAGGCCCGAATCTCTGTTCGTCCCGTCAAACTTTCTCAAAATCTCACGATAAAAGTTGGCATAACAGCCTGTTATCCTCACTCTGACGAATA
Source organism: Lotus japonicus (assembly GCF_012489685.1). Lineage (NCBI taxonomy): Eukaryota > Viridiplantae > Streptophyta > Magnoliopsida > Fabales > Fabaceae > Lotus > Lotus japonicus. Next base: position 43,894,526 of record NC_080041.1, on the reverse strand, counting down.
ACAGATATATGTGTATTTGCATAACCAAAGCAACACAATCCAACAATCAAGGCACATATATCAACACATTGAAGAATAACCAAGTAGCACATAGCATATAGGGCAAATATCACACATCCTAAATTAACCAGGTAGCATTTAGCATGTGAATCAACCTCAACAACAATCAAGCAACAAAAGATTATCAATTGTCAGCCGTAGCCTCAGAAAACGTTTTTCCCAGTCAAACACAATCAAGTGCATAAACAATAAATCAAGTCGAATTCATCGACACCTAATTCATTATCTAGTATTCAGTGAGTAGCCCTCACCTGTTGGTTTTCCAGCTTGTTCCTCAAAGCTTCCTTCACAATCTTCCTCTTGAACTTCACAAAGTTTCGCAAACGAACCTTAGGACAAATTCACAGAAATCAATCACAATGAGTCAGAAACTCAGCAAACAATACGTACTAGGGTTACACGAAACAATATAAACTCCGAAGTACGACAATCTAACGCGTTAAGACAAGTTTTCGAAAAAACGAAATTTCCTCCCCCCCCTAGGGTAGCTCTCGGCCACTTTTCATAATTAGGAGGGCTGATTTTTCTTCGACCAAACTTGGTTCCTAGGTTATCATTAGCCGTAACTAAGACGGTTCTAAGCTCAGAAAAATTTTCGGATCAAAAACTGTCGCAGGGGTATTTTGGTCATTATTTTCAGCTCAGAATTTCAAAACTGGATTTTCGAAAAACAAATTGGATGGGGACGTCAACAACGACGTTTATGACGACTAATCCTACTAGCGCTAAGCTAAGTCGTGAATTTTCAGCTTAAAGAACGAAACTTTGCCCAGAAATGGGTTTTTCCAACAGAAATGAATCCCGGCGGCATTTCGGCGACATTTGGCAAAATGTAATCCGCTAAACACGCTCAGGAGCATGCAGGGAATATGTTTAGACAATAAATCAGCTTATTTGGACAGTTTTACAAAAAGCTCAAAACTTTGAGCACAGAAAGACATAGAAGAAGTCGACAGAAACGACGATCAGAAGTGAGATATGGTATTCCTACCTCGAGGTCTTCGATTAGCAACGAACTGTGCGGCAAACGGGCAAGAATCGGCGAAAATCACTTCCTCCCTTTCTCTCCTTGAAGCTCGCGGGATTGGGGTTCAAAATGGGTAAGTTTTTGAAAATTTTTCATTTTCCCGCTATTTATAGGTTTTGGAAAATTTGGAAAATGAAAATTTCGCGATTCCGATTTTTCCTGCGTAATCCTCGGAGAATTCTAAGATAGGTTCTGGCGACAGAATTCCAGAACTCAAAACAGGTTTCTTGAAATTTAATCAAACGATCAAAAGTCGGTGTAAATCGGTTTTACCCGAAAAACTACTTTTTGCAGTTGATGTCGGATGAGAAAACTTCGTTCGGAAGAAAGATTAGAAATATCGAGAGAAATAGGCGTACGCGAGTGGAATCTTCATTTGAAGCTCCGAATAGAAAAAGTCTTCATCGTCTGTAGATTTTAGGGTTTCTGAACTATCAGGGTTTCGGTTTCGGCAAACCTCCGAGTATTGGAATTTGGCGTTCGTACATTCCAGGGTTTCGTATCGAAACGCTTGTTTAGAGACGATCAAGAGAAGTTCTAACATTTCTCTGAAGATTTTTGGAATTAGGTTCCATCGTGTCTTAAAGAGTAAATTAGCTATTTACTAGCGTTCTTGACGTAGGTTTAAGCGAATACTAATCGTGTTATATCTTTTATCGACTTTGATATAATCCTTAGCCTTTTCCTGAACTTTCTCCTTCACAAATTCATTCCATTCAATAAACACTTGTTCAGGTTTTCCTTCTCGTTACATCAAATTAATCGTGAAAAGAAATTTTATTCGATTTATTCCAAACTTAAAAACTTGGGTCTCACAGCAGTGGTGGAAGCTCCTCCTCTTTCATCTCAGTCTTTGGCAGGTCCTCGGGAAAAATATGGCGGCCAAAACAGCAGCAAAATTTGGAGGATGGCGTTAAGAGTGATGCCCGAACGAAGAAGGAAGGATGCTCAAGAGCAGGAGGACACTCGCAGTTCACCAATATGCCAACTTCGCTTTTTGCCATCTGATTTAGATAGCCTATGGTACCAACGCTGCGCTAGAGCCCGAACTCTGGAAGCAAAGCCAGTTAACGTCATCCAGGATGAACTTGCTCAAATTGGTATGTACAACTTCCGTTTTATCCCGCTTGGTGCAAACGAGGTGCTGTTAGAGTTTGAGAGTAAGGAAGAAATGGAGTCGACATTGGCGGAATGCAGATTTTTCCTAGAACAGAAGCTAACGGAGCTAAAACCGTGCACCATGCTAACCTTAGGCGTAGCACATCTGGTATGGTCGGATTCTTTATTTGCAGCGGTAGGGAATAGATTGAGGAGCTTCGTGAGTCAGGATCCTGGAACCAAATTGCGTCATCGGGTGGACTTTGCTCGCGTCCTCGTTCGAATGCATCACCCACTCCTCCAATGTTTTACCATGGCAGTAGATGTTGATGGCACATCATGCATTATTTTGGTTGAGAAGGATGATTCTCCCTATGATTACGGGAGGGTTGAAGGTATGCCATCTACACCGGTGAAGGTCTATAATTCGGAGGATGATGATGATACAGAGGATGAGTCTGAGAATGATGACAAAGTTGCTGCAGAAGAACATGGTCATGTTCATTATGTTGGGAAGGATTACGACTCCGCCGTTGATGTCGATTCAGAAGAACAAGATGAGTATCATAGAGATAAAAAATTGGAAGGGCTGCCAATCATGAATTTCGTGGAGGAGATAAGGGCTGGGCAAGGAGCGCCTAGGCTGCCACCATCACCGGCGACGGCGGAAGATGCGAATCCAGTGGTGGCGGAAAACAGGGATCAACTGCTGGAGCAGTTACAGTCAGGTGGGCCATCTTCGTTTTCAAATTTGAAAACCTTGAATGCGCCTTTCAATGGAGGATAGAGCTTCAAGGAACAGTTACAGGTTCTGGTGGAAACAGGTTATACGTGTGAGGAGATTGAGGAGTGGAAGAAAAAAATAAATGCCGATGGAATCAATTTAAATGAAAATCAAATCTGCCTTAATGATTTTCAAAAATCTGTTTTAAAGGTAAATAACAAATATTATGTTTCTGGTTATTCTTTTAACATACAGGATTTTGAACAGATTTGCAACACATCAACTAATTGGGCCCCGCATCACTGGTGGTAGCCATCACAGTTTTTCACACCGGCCCGGATCACTAAACACTGTTAGGTGTGGTAATCAGAACTTGCGCTCTGATACCAATTGAAGGTATGAAAAACGATAGAAAGGGGGGTTTGAATAGTGTTTTCAACTAAGAACTTTTCCCTCTTGAGATTTAGATAAATCTCTCGAATAAACAACACAAGGTGCAAAGATAAGAGATGAAGAGAAGCACACAAGTATTTTATCCTGGTTCACTTGATAACCGCTCAAGCTAATCCAGTCCACCCGTTAAGGTGATTTCTTCCTTCTTAGAATGAAGGCAATCCACTATTCAATGATTGTTGCAACTGCACTAGCAACCTGCTCAGTGACTAACAATACAATGAACTAGCAAACACTAAGATTCACTCTCTTAGTCTTCTCAAGGAGCTGACCAACCTTGGTCCCTTAAGGAAATCAAACTAACTGTTTGAGGGTTTTGGGTCTACAATGAATGCTTCTGAGAAAGCTAAGGTAAACACAGTAAGAACTATTGAAGAAAGATTGCTAAGAGAATATTGAATGGTTGCTTAAGCTTGTACAGAGTTTCTTAGCCTCTTCTTCCATTTTCAGCCTCTATTTATACTCCAAGGATTAGGGTTGTACTCGCTGTTTGAAATGCTACCGTTGGAGGGCAAATCCGGAACTTCTAGATTCTGTTGTAGCTGAACATCTTAGGTAAGGTCGTCAGGATAGTACAATTGCTTTTGTACTTGGACAACGACGTGAGCCTTATTCTAGTTGATGTAACACCCCGATTTCGGTGGCGTCACTTTAGTAACCAAAAGTAAACTTAATGCGGAAAAACGTGAATATATTTTTTTTTTTCGATTATAACTAAGACAAGACTGAAATAAATAAAACCCAAGTGCGAAAAGTAATAAAACTAATATACAATATATAAACAGCCCCCGCTGTAAGTTGCAACCTCGTCACGAGTGAACCTCCAGTGACGGGTAATAGAAGAGTAGCGCCCGTTGGCAAAAGTACAAACCAAAAGGAAAGGTTAAGTGTCCGCAACACTATCCCTCAAAATGAGAATAAGCTGGCCCATCGGCCTGAAACAAGACTTCCTAAGTCCAACCAACTCTCTGTGATTCCCGTAACGAAAACACACAAAAAACTATAGGTGGGAAACTACCCTGTCCCGAATGAAACAAATGATGTTCAGAGCTAAGACTCTACTCCTACACTAATCCCATCTCGAGGAGCTCACACTAACACTCAATCCTACATGCTAGCGTGATCGTCGTCCGAATCTGAATCCAGAACGACTAAGTCTAGGTACATCCTCCGTCCTCCGCTCGCTATCGCGATGCGCTCCTGTTCCAGCATCCCAACTCTAGTTTCCCCCGAAGGGTGAACCGTCGTGAACTAGTCCGCCAAAGACATCTGACAAAGGGCGTTTGTTCGCCAAAGCACACACAGAAGACGCGAGGGTCAACTCCAAAGAATTATGTAAATAATAGCAAGGATAGATACAGATAATAGGATAGCCACTTAGGCTTTTAGCTAGGGATAACATCCTAGGGTTGCATATCTCATGATGAATATAAACGACGATAAATCACAGTTAACATGCCTCAAATAGAATTAACAAGTATCAAACACACTCATCACTAAGTCAGTATGCATGTTGCATGAAATGATATGCAGGTTAACCCAGTTAACCACATGCATTCCGGAAAGGGATGGACATCAAACGGATCAGCCCTAACACCAGCCACGGTGGAACCATTTCGGCCCGCGTGCCTCTTACACCACACAAAGGTAGCCAGATCAGCAGTAAACCCGTAGGTCTGCCATTTCGGTCTGCTACAAGAGACGTCTACAAACGCTCTTCCACGGCATTCCGGGTCTTATGACCATTTTGGAAACCGACGAGGTCCAGAGTACGTCCTGTGTTAATACCTCATTAATGTTGCATGAATGCAAGATGATTAGTCAATCAACGTCTCCGATCTCACTCGACACGTCGCCACGTGTTCTAGCTAAATTAATGTCTCTAAAAGCTTACCCTAAGGTAAAGTCGATTCTGCGACAAAAGACACACTTCACAACAACACATAGCTGCTCCAACAGCACAACAACAAACGCTGCTCCAACAGCACAATAACAAACGCTGCTCCAACAGCACAACAATAAACGCTGCTCCAACAGCACAACAACAAACGCTGCTCCAACAGCACAACAACAAACTCAACACTTGGATCCGACGACACTCCTCGTTTTTCCAAAACTATGATTTGACTTCCAATGCCTTCCTTCGAGGTTGTTATCATTACTTAAAGATTTTGAGGTTATTTAAGGTCTTATGAATTTTCTTTATAAAATAGATTTCATTTTGTCTTATCGCAAGTCTTATACATTTTCAGGATCTCCCAATCCCAAGTCGCTTCTAGAGGATGTCTCGATCCACTAAACAAAATTAAGGCCCGAACCTCGTTCGTCCTATCAAACTTTCTCAAAACTCTCAAAATAAAATCGGCATGACCTGCCCGCTATTCTCACCATTCAGAATCTCAGATTCCAGTGCAGAGCATATTTAAATCATCACAATCAACAACATGTCATATATCGAAGAATCTCATCATAAACACTTAGCACTTAGCATATAAAGCATGCACCACACATCCTAGATTACCCACTTAGCACATAGCATGTAAGTCAAATCTCAAAAACATTCAGTAGATGAATCATCTACATTGTCAGCCGAAGCCTCAGAAAACATTTTTCCAATCAAACACAAACAAGTGCATAAACAGTAAATCAATGTCGAAAGCATCGACCCTAAGCATTAACTAGAGATTCAGTGAGAAGCCCTCACCTGAAAGTTCTCCAGAATGATCAACTAGTGCTTCCTCGCTCTCAAAGTGTTGGTCCTCGGGGAAATCCTCAAAAGCACCTTTACAATAAAATCACAGAATACTATCAGAATCTATCGGAAACTAAGCTATCGATACTTACTAAGGTTACTCGAAGTAATCTATACCCTAAGGTACGATAAACTAGCGCGAAAGACAAGTTTTCGGAAAAGGAAATTTTCCTCCTCCCCCCTAATAGGGCTCGGCCACTTTGTGCAATTATGGGGCTCGATTTTTCTTCGATCAAACTTGGTTCCTATGCTTTCATAAGCCGTAACTAAGGGTATTCTGAACTCGGAAAAATTATCGGATCAAAAACTGTCGCAGGGGTATTTTGGTCATGATTTTTAACTTAGGATTTTTCAAAACTGAAATCCCAAAAATAAAATTTTGCAGGGACGTCACCAACGACGTTTATGACAATTAATCCTACTAGCACTAAGCTAAGGCGATAGTTTTCAGCCTAAAGGTTGAAGCTTTACACCAAAAACTCCAAAAATGGGTATTTTAGGCTCAAATTGATTCCGGCGGAATTCCGGCGATATAACGGAAAATCTAACCCGGCAGAAGTGATCTTGGGCGCATAAGGAAGAGGTTTAGAATCAGAAATGAAAGATTCAGGATAGTTTTGCAAAAACCCATAAACTATCCGCTCAGAAAACTCTACAGAAAAGCTATGGAAAAAGCGATCAGAGGTAAGGATTAGCGACTATACCTCGAAGCCTTGAAGTAGCAATTGATTGATCGTCGATCAAGCAAACGATGAAGAAAAACTCTTCTTCCTTCTTCCTTGTTCTTGGCCGCGGTTTTGGGAGAGAAAATGGAGGAGAATTTGTGTTTTTCTTCCTTTCTTTGCTATATATAAAGGTTGGAAATTCGCGGGAAAATGAAAGTTTCGCGAATCTGATTTTTCCGACTTCATTCTCCATGAATTAATAGATATGTTTTGGCAAAAGAGTTCCAAAACTATAAAGAGGTCTCCTTGTATTTTTGGCAACTAAAGCATAGTCGGTATAAAACTATTTTACCCGATAAGTTGCTTTTTGCATCGAATGTCGGAATAGAAAACTTCCTTCGGAAGAAAGATTGAAATCATCAAGAGAAATGGGTGTGCGTGTGGAATATTCATTTGAAGCTCTGAATAGAAAAAGTCTTCATTGTCGAGAAATTCTAGGGTTTTGAAATACCAGGGATTTGGTTTCGGCAAACTTCCGATGATTGGAATCGGACGTTCGTAGATCCTAGAGTTTCGCCTCGAAACGATTGTGATATATGGAAAAAGAGAAGTTCTAACCTTCTCTGAAGATTTTTGGAATTAACTTCCGTCGTGCCTAAAAGTGAAAATTAGCTATATACTAGGGTTTATGACCTAGGTTTAAGCGTAAAACGATCGTGCTATAACTTTTATCGACATCAATACGAACCTCAGACTTTTCCTGAACTTTCTCCTTCATACATTTATTTCATTTACTAAACTCTTGTTCAGGTTTCCCTTCGCCATGCATCAAACCTACTGGTGAATAAGAATTTATTCACTTGGTATAAACTGAAAAACTTGGGCCTTACAGTTGACCTCTGACTTTCGTATCTTCTGCTTCTGGACATCAGAGTTGGAAGTACTCGGTCTTCAGAGCCAACTTACTCTTGGACTTCAGAATCTTCACTTCTTTGCTTCTGGACCTTCAGAGCCTCTGGACCTTCAAAGCCTCTGGACCTTCAGAGCTTCTGGTCTTCAGAACTTTAAGTGATCTGAATCCCCATCAGAGCTTATCATCTTCAGAATTTCTGAAGCATTTACTACTGTTCAATCAGAACATAGTGAGTGCGAAAGCGTTGCGTTGGTTACTCTTGGGCTAAATGCTTCTGATAATTGTGAGTATTGACCAGAGTCAGAGCCTGTCATTTAAACACTCAGAAAACAATGTTAGAGTACCATAATTGTTTATACACAATAGTTAACATGTAATCATCAAAACATAGAGTTGTACTACATGACCAAATCTTTGTACTACATGCAAGTGTACAGAATCTACCCGGTTTTAAATTATCGAACCTAGGGAATTAGATTGCAAATTCAGTTTAAGAGTCAAGTTCAAGGTTGAAAAGCAAGTAAAATTCAGTTTTAAAGGTTGATTGGTTCTTTAATTAAGTGAAAGACAAGTGAACGAGTAATAAAGCGATTGAAATTCAGAAGAAAGATTTGTAAGATCAAGTTTTGATCTAGTAGTACAACTCTATGTTTTGATGATTACAAGTTAACCTTTTGATATGAACAACTGTGGTACTCTAACGTGTTTTTCTGAGTGTGCTATTTACAGGCTCTGACCTCAACTCAATCTCCAACAAATCAGAAGCACTGTGTATAAAGAGCGACCCAAGCAACGCTTTCGCATTCACCATGTTCAGTATGAACAGTGGAAAAGCTTCAGAAGTTCTGAAGTTATACAAACTCTGATGTGGACTCAGTCACTAGAAGTTCTGAAGATCCAGAAAGTCTGATAACCAAGAAACACTGAAGGCTCAGATATTCTGATGGTGTAGAAGACTCTGAAGATCCAGAAGCTGATTAGTGAAATTCTGATGTCCAGAAGCAAGATACTCTGAAGACCATGTACTTCCCTCTGAGTTCAGAATCAGAAGAAACAATGGTCAGAGGATCTGGGCTTTCCCTTTGACTCTGATCAACCGGCTTCACAAGTTCCAACATGAAGCTTTCTCCTGATCAGAAGTCTCCTAGGTTTAAAGGTCAAGTCGCTATCCAAGTACAAAAGCAACTGTACCTTCCTGACGACCTACCTAACAGTCTCAGACACAGCAGAAGCTGGATTTTCCAGAACTGCCCTCCAACGGTAGCATTTCCCATGCAACGCTCAACCCTAATCCTTGGAGTATATAAAGAGGCTGAAGACTGAAAGAAGCGGCTAGAAGCATTCACATACGCGCAAGACAAATTCAAATTCTTCTAAGCTTTCTTTCATCTGAAATTCATTGAGTTTACTATTAGCTTTTTAGAAGCAAATCTCTTGTAAACAATTCTTTGATAAACAGTTTGTTTAGTTCCTTTAGGAGATCAAGGTTGATCGGATCCTAGAGAAGACTAAGAGGGTGAATCTTAGTGTGAGCTAAGTCAGTGTAATTGTTAGTCACTTGTAGGTTTCAAGTGCAGTTGTAACTCTTACCTGATTAGTGGATTGCCTTCATTCTAAGAAGGAAGAAATCACCTTAACGGGTGGACTGGAGTAGCTTGAGTGATTTATCAAGTGAACCAGGATAAAATCCTTGTGTGCTTTTCTATCTCTTATCTTTAGCACTTAAGTTCTCGAAAGATTTGTCAAAATCTTTAAGGTGGAAGCTTTATCTTGAAAACGTTATTCAAACCCCCCCCCCCCTTTCTACCATTTTTCATACCTTCAATTGGTATCAGAGCGCAAGTTCTGATTACCACACCTAATAGTGTTCAGTGATCCGGGCCGGTGTGAAAAACAATGGCTGCCACCACCAGTGAAACTCAAAGAGATGGTTACAATGCAAAGCCTCCTATGTTCGACGGTCAAAGGTTCGAATATTGGAAAGATAGACTGGAAAGTTTCTTTCTGGGTTTCGATGCAGATCTCTGGGATATTATTGAGGATGGCTACGAGCGTCCAGTTGATGCAGATGGCAAGAAGATCCCAAGGTCAGAGATGACTGCAGATCAAAAGAAGCTGTACTCACAACATCACAAAGCAAGAGCAATTCTTCTAAGTGCTATTTCCTATGAAGAGTACCAGAAGATTACAGATCTTGAGTTTGCGAAAGGCATTTTCGAATCTCTGAAGATGTCTCATGAAGGAAACAAGAAAGTCAAAGAACCAAAGGCATTGTCTTTGATCCAAAAGTATGAATCCTTCATCATGGAGCCAAATGAGTCCATTGAAGAAATGTTCTCCAGATTTCAGTTGCTTGTAGCTGGCATACGACCTCTCAACAAGAGCTACACAACAAAAGATCATGTCATAAGGGTCATCAGGTGTCTTCCTGAAAGTTGGATGCCTTTAGTGACTTCAATAGAGCTCACGAGAGATGTTGAGAATATGAGTTTAGAAGAACTCATCAGCATTTTGAAATGCCATGAGCTGAAGCGCTCAGAGATGCAAGATCTGAGGAAAAAGTCCATAGCCTTGAAATCTAAATCTGAAAAGGCTAAGGCTGAGAAGTCAAAAGCTCTTCAAGCTGAAGAAGAGGAATCTGAAGAAGCATCAGAAGATTCTGATGAAGATGAGCTGACTCTGATCTCCAAGAGACTCAATCGCATCTGGAAGCACAGGCAGAGCAAATACAAAGGCTCTAGAAAGGCAAAAGGAAAGTCTGAATCCTCAGGTCAGAAGAAGTCCTCACTTAAGGAAGTCACATGCTTTGAGTGCAAAGAATCAGGGCACTACAAAAGTGACTGTCCAAAGTTGAAGAAGGACAAGAAGCCAAAGAAGCACTTCAAGACAAAGAAGAGTCTGATGGTGACATTTGATGAATCAGAGTCAGAGGATGTTGACTCTGATGGTGAAGTCCCAGGACTCATGGCTATTGTCAAAGACAAAGAAGCAGAGTCAAAGGGAGCTGCTGAATCTGACTCAGAATCAGAAGGAGATCCTAACTCAGACGATGAAAATGAGGTATTCGCTTCTTTCTCTACCTCTGAACTGAAACATGCATTGTCTGATATCATGGATAAGTATAACTCCTTATTGTCTAAGCATAAGAAGCTGAAAAAGGACTTATCTACTGTTTCCAAGACTCCTTCTGAACATGAGAAAATTATTTCTGATTTGAAAAATGATAATCATGCTTTGATCAATTCTAACTCTGTGCTTAAGAACCAGATTGCTAAGTTAGAAGAAATTGTTGCTTGTCATGCCTCTGATTGTAGAAATGAGTCTAAGTATGAAAAGTCTTTTCAAAGATTCCTAGCTAAAAGCGTGGATAGAAGCTTAATGGCTTCAATGATCTATGGCGTAAGCAGAAATGGAATGCATGGCATTGGCTATTCTAAACCAATTAGAAATGAGCCCTCTGTGTCTAAAGCTAAATCCTTGTATGAATGCTTTGTTCCCTCTGGTACCATATTGCCTGATCCTTTACCTGCTAAAGTTGCTAAAAACCCTCTTAAAAAGGGATCCTTCTCTATGTCTAAATATCATGCAAATATTCCTTTAAAATATCATGTTGAGACACCCAAGGTGATCAGAACCTCTGGGGTAACTAACAAGAAAGGACCCAGAAAGTGGGTACCTAAGGACAAGATTATCTATGTTGCAGATATCCTTGATAGCTCCACTGAAACACCAATCATGGTATCTGGACAGTGGATGCTTGCGTCACATGACGGGAGAAAGGCGTATGTTCCGAGAGCTGAAACTTAAGCCTGGAGGCGAAGTTGGCTTTGGAGGAAATGAAAAGGGTAAAATTGTTGGTACTGGTACTATTTGTGTAGATAGTAGTCCATGCATTGATAATGTGTTATTGGTAGACGGCTTAACACATAACTTATTGTCTATAAGTCAATTAGCTGACAAGGGTTATGATGTTATATTCAATCAAAAGTCCTGCCGGGCTATAAGTCAAATCGATGGCTCTGTTCTGTTTAACAGCAAGAGGAAGAACAACATTTATAAGATCAGATTATCTGAGTTGGAGGCTCAGAATGTGAAGTGCCTTCTGTCTGTTAATGAAGAGCAGTGGGTATGGCATAGACGGTTAGGGCATGCCAGTATGAGAAAGATTTCTCAGCTGAGCAAGCTAAACCTTGTCAGGGGCTTACCCAATCTGAAGTTTGCTTCAGACGCTCACAAAAGTCCCTTTCAAGGCAAAGAATGTTGTCTCAACCTCAAGGCCGTTGGAACTTCTGCATATCGACCTTTTTGGACCAGTGAAAACTGAGTCTATAGGTGGCAAGAGATATGGGATGGTTATCGTTGATGACTATAGCCGCTGGACATGGGTAAAGTTTCTAACCCGCAAGGATGAGTCTCATGCTGTGTTCTCTACCTTCATTGCCCAAGTGCAAAACGAGAAGGCTTGTAGGATTGTGCGTGTCAGAAGTGACCATGGTGGAGAGTTTGAGAATGACAAGTTTGAGAGTCTGTTTGATTCCTATGGAATTGAACATGATTTCTCTTGTCCCAGAACTCCTCAACAAAATGGTGTTGTTGAGAGGAAGAACAGAACTCTTCAGGAGATGGCTAGAACCATGCTCCAAGAAACTGGCATGGCTAAGCACTTTTGGGCAGAGGCAGTAAATACAGCATGTTACATTCAGAACAGAATCTCTGTGAGACCAATTCTGAATAAGACTCCCTATGAATTGTGGAAGAACATAAAACCCAACATTTCTTATTTTCATTCTTTTGGCTGTGTTTGTTATGTTCTCAATACTAAGGATATATTGCATAAATTTGATGCTAAATCTTCTAAATCTCTATTACTTGGTTATTCTGAGAGATCTAAAGGTTTTAGATTTTATAATACTGATGCTAAGACTATTGAAGAATCTATTCATGTTAGATTTGACGATAAGCTTGACTCTGACCAGTCAAAGCTAGTTGAGAAGTTTGCAGATTTAAGCATTAATGTTTCTGACAAAGGCAAAGCTCCAGAGGAAGCTGAGCCAGAGGAAGATGAACCAGAGGAAGAAGCTGGTCCCTCTGACTCACAAACTCTGAAGAAGAGCAGAATCACTGCAGCTCACCCTAAGGAATTGATTCTGGGCAACAAAGATGAACCAGTCAGAACCAGATCAGCCTTCAGACCCTCTGAAGAGACCTTGCTCAGTCTGAAAGGATTGGTGTCCTTAATTGAACCCAAGTCCATAGATGAAGCTCTTCAGGACAAGGATTGGATTCTGGCCATGGAAGAAGAATTGAATCAATTCTCCAAGAACGATGTTTGGAGCTTAGTGAAGAAGCCTGAGAGTGTCCATGTAATTGGAACAAAATGGGTATTCAGAAACAAGCTGAATGAGAAAGGAGATGTAGTCAGAAACAAGGCAAGGCTAGTTGCTCAAGGCTACAGCCAGCAGGAAGGAATAGACTACACTGAAACATTTGCTCCAGTAGCAAGACTGGAGGCAATCAGACTGTTGATCTCTTTCTCAGTGAATCACAACATAGTTCTACATCAGATGGACGTGAAGAGTGCCTTCCTAAATGGTTATATTTCAGAGGAAGTCTATGTTCATCAACCCCCAGGTTTTGAAGATGAGAAGAAGCCAGACCATGTGTTCAAATTGAAGAAGTCACTCTATGGTCTGAAGCAAGCTCCCAGAGCATGGTATGAGAGACTCAGCTCATTCCTTCTGGAGAATGAGTTTGTAAGGGGTAAAGTAGATACAACTCTTTTTTGCAAGACTTATAAAGATGATATCTTAATTGTGCAAATTTATGTTGATGATATTATATTTGGTTCTGCTAATCAATCTCTATGCAAAGAATTTTCTGAGATGATGCAGGCTGAATTTGAGATGAGTATGATGGGAGAATTAAAGTACTTTCTGGTAATACAAGTTGATCAAACACCAGAAGGAACATATATTCATCAGAGCAAGTACACTAAAGAACTTCTGAAGAAGTTCAATATGCTGGAATCTACAGTGGCCAAGACTCCAATGCATCCTACATGCATTCTGGAGAAAGAAGATAAAAGTGGTAAAGTATGTCAGAAGCTCTATCGTGGCATGATAGGTTCACTTCTATACTTGACTACATCTAGGCCAGACATACTATTTAGTGTTCATTTATGTGCTCGTTTCCAATCAGATCCAAGGGAAACCCACTTAACTGTTGTTAAGAGGATCCTAAGGTATCTGAAAGGCACCACTAACCTTGGCTTGATGTATAAGAAAACATCAGAGTATAAGCTTTCAGGTTATTGTCATGCTGATTATGCTGGAGATAGAACAGAGAGAAAATGTACTTCTGGAAATTGTCAATTTCTGGGAAGCAATCTAGTCTCATGGGCAAGCAAGAGGCAATCAACCATTGCACTATCAACTGCAGAGGCAGAATATATCTCAGCAGCAATATGCAGCACTCAGATGCTCTTGATGAAACATCAGCTGGAGGATTATCAGATCCTTGAGAGCAATATCCCAATCTATTGTGATAACACTGCTGCAATCTCATTGAGTAAGAATCCTATCTTGCATTCAAGGGCAAAGCACATTGAGGTAAAGTATCACTTTATTAGAGATTATGTACAGAAGGGCGTACTTCTTCTGAAGTTTGTTCATACTGACCATCAATGGGCAGATATCTTTACAAAGCCCTTAGCAGAGGATAGATTTAATTTTATTCTGAAAAATCTGAACATGGACTTTTGTCCAGAGTGAAGATGGATCAGAACCTCTGACTATGATACTTCTTGATCAAAAGATGTCTAGTCCAGAAGGTAACTCAATCAGAGTGTGTGTACTCATTGGTACTGACTCTGAAGCTGAGACAGCAACACGTGTGTTAGTATTTCTGATGCATAGTTCCTTGTGCCCGTGTGACAGTTTGTCATGTTGCGTGTAGATGTACTTCTCTCCTGTGTGTGATATGTGTATTTACTGTTACTATCTATCTTTAATTTTCAACCGTTGATTTTAAATTGCTTTTTGAATCAACAACGGTTATTTGTCAAAACCCACTATACACACACGATCTCCTTCACTTACGATTTTTACTCTCTCTCTCTCTCTTCTGCTATTTCAAAACCGCTTACCCTCGATTTCTCTCTCGATCTCTCTTCATCTTTCAACCTTCATCTTCTACCTAAACCTTCAACCGCTCCAAAAATGGTGAGTCAAACCAGAAGAGCTACTGCAGATGCAACCCAGTTCCCTCATATGGTAGTTGGTCTAGCAACAGGTCAAAGGGGTCCTGAGAATCCGAATCAAGATCAAGGTCAAGCTCAAGAGCAGATTATTCCGATTGCAGAACGGGGCTGTGCCGTTCACTGCGTATATGCTCCTGAGGAACTTCAAGTACTGGGAGAATGGAGATTCGACCTCGACAACCTTGCTACAAATGGGTATGATCTTCGTCCTGAAGTCCAAGCTCAAGGTTGGGGAAATTACTTCAACAGGCTTCGAGGACCGGTGTATGACAAACTGATCAAGGAATTCTGGAAGCACGCCGACTGCGATGATACTCAGGTGGTATCTCACATTCTTGGAAGGAAGATCATCATTACAGAGAAGTCTTTCGTGAATCTGCTGGGTGCAGAAACTGCTCTTGGGTATCGTTTCCAATTCACTGAATCGAAGCTGAAACCCAAGACGAAGGATGAGACCAACAAGGCCCTGACCACCAATTACAAACCGGGCAAGACTAATTACAAAGTGATGGACCTTCATCCCAAGCTCAGGATCTGGCACAAGATTTTGCTCAACTGCATACACCAGAGACCAAAGGGCAGTTCCCTAGACTACATCAACTTCAACCAGAAGGCGATGTTGTTCTTCATCCAAGACAAGAAGAAGATCTGCCTTCCCTACTTCCTGTTCTCCTACTTGAAGGAGTGTATCCGGAAGTCTCGGACCACTGCCTCCATCAAGTCAGCAATCAAGTATATTCCCTTTGGGAGACTGTTGTCTGATCTCTTCATTGAGAGTGGCCTCATTCAAGATCTGGTAAATGATGGATGCACAGAGGATCTGACCACCATTGTCAGTGATGTCTTCACTGCGAATTCTCTAAAGAAAATGGGCCTAGTCAAGAAGAAGATTGCTCCTGCCCATGAAGACACATCTTCTGAAATCAGAAGTAGAAGGGTGCCTCTGAATGAATACCCTCTGTGGACACAGGCAGACAATCCTGAAGCCATTAGGTGCTATGTTGAAGACCTAAGGGCTCAAGGCTATGAAATTGATCTCGATGAATTCTTCAGCAGACTGCCGCCAGCTCCAGAGTTTCCTTCTACTATCAAGAAGAAAGTTCAGAGTAAGATGATCCTAGAAGAATCTTCTGAGCAATCAGATGTCCCTCTGACCAAAGGGAAGAAGGCTGGTCAATCCAAGAGAAAACATGATGAAACCAGCAAGCCAGATGATGGTGATGATGGTGATAATGAGGATGGTCCTCCTTCTCCTAAGAAGAAGAAGAAGCAGGTCAGAATTGTGGTGGAGCCTACTCGGGTGGAACCAGCTGCTGAAGTGATCAGAAGGATTGAAACTCCTACCAGAGTGACAAGATCATCAGCACAATCAAGTAAGTCTGCAGTTGCTTCTGATGATGATTTGAATTTATTTGATGCACTCCCCATATCAGCCATGCTCAAACAATCTTCAAATCCACTCACTCCTATTCCTGAGTCCCAACCAGCTGCACAAACCACCTCTCCACCACATTCCCCAAGGTCTTCATTTTTTCAACCTTCTCCTACTGAAGCACCTCTCTGGAATTTGCTCCAGAACCAACCCTCTAGGCCAGATGAACCAACCTCTCCCATTACCATCAAGTACAACCCATTAACTTCTGAACCCATTATCCATGAGCAACCAGAGCCTAACCAAACAGAACCTGGACCCAGAACCTCTGATCACTCTGTCCCAAGAGCATCAGAACGTCTGGCTCCCAGAACCACGGATACAGACTCTTCCACAGCCCTTACACATGTATCCTTCCCAACAAATGTTGCTGACTCTTCTCCTTCCAACAACTCTGAATCCCTTCGAAAATTCATGGAAGTTAGAAAAGAAAAGGTGTCTACCTTAGAAGAATATTATCTCACTTGTCCAAGCCCTAGGAGATATCCTGGCCCTAGATCTGAACGTCTAGTTGACCCAGATGAACCTATCTTGGCCAATCCTTTACATGAGGCAGACCCTTTGGCTCAACAAGCTCACCCTGCCCCTGACCAACAAGAGCCTGTTCAACCAGAACCTGAACCAGAACAATCTGTGTCTAACCACTCCTCAGTTAGATCACCCCATCCTCTGGTTGAAACTTCAGAACCTCACCTTGGAACCTCTGAACCAAATGCTCAAATGTTTAACATTGGCTCTCCACAAGGTGCCTCTGAAGCTCACAGCAGCAATCACCCAGACTCTCCTGAAACCAACCTCTCTATAATTCCTTACACTCACCTCCGACCCACATCTCTCTCTGAGTGCATCAATATTTTCTATCATGAAGCCTCATTGATGCTACGCAATGTGCAAGGTCAGACTGACCTAAGCGAGAATGCTGAACATGTGGCTGAAGAGTGGAACAATCTGAGCACTTGGCTAGTGGCTCAAGTTCCAGTTATGATGCAGCTCATGCATGCAGAGGGAAGTCAGAGGATCGAGGCTGCAAAGCAAAGGTTTGCTAGAAGGGTGGCTCTTCATGAACAAGAACAGAGACATAAGCTACTTGAAGCTATTGAAGAAGCCAAAAGAAAGAAAGAACAAGCAGAAGAAGCTGCACGTCAAGCAGCAGCTCAAGCTGAACAAGCCAGATTAGAGACAGAACGACTTGAAGCTGAGGCTGAAGCTCTTAGATACCAAGCACTTGCACCCGTAGTTTTTACTCCTGCTGCTTCTGCTTCCACTCCAGCTCCTCACGCTGCTCAGAATGTTCCTTCTAGTTCTACTCAGCCAAACTCGTCCAGACTCGACATTGTGGAACAACGTCTTGACGCTCATGAGTCTCTGCTGATTGAAATGAAGCAAATGATGATGGAACTTCTGCGTCGATCTGATAAACCCTAGCTTTAGGATCTCTTCGTTTTGATTTCTTTTTCTTTATCTGTGTTTTATTTCGTTAACCTCTGGCTCTTTCTTGTTAATCTTTACTTTGCTCGTTTGTGATTATCTATGCATATATCTGACATTATGTTTGCAATTTTTTTTATTATTCATCATAACCGCTTTTACATCATACATTTTCTTTCTTTTTCCTAAAATCCTAGAATGGAGGATCCCTCCTCATTCTTCTGCACTCCTGGCGCTGCTCTGACCTCTCCTTCTCCAGACGCTCTAGTGCATACTGGATGTTGTTGAGCCTGTCTTTTAGCTCATCCCTCTCCAGAATCTCTTCTGCAGTCTTGAGCTTCTTTTCCAAGATCTCTTTTTCTTCCAGCAGCTTTAGTTCAAGCTGGCTGAGTTCTTGCACCTCCTCCACGAAGGCGAGAAATTCCCTCAAGTCTCTCTTCAACTCTGGATGCAGGTCCTCCTCCAGCAGTGTCCGTGTTAGCTCTGAGATGGTTGTTGTACCCTCTGGATGCCTAATGTTGAGAAACAAGTCCTCCTCAAAGGCTCTCTTTCTCAGCTCCTCTAATGCGATCATGTCTGACGCCATTTTTCTCTGGTATGATGTTGTGAAGCTTACCCCTCTCTCCAACGCTTTATATATAGGCTTCACTTTCTCTCTGAAAGTTAATGCTCCTACAGTTTCTCGAGGTTAAGTTCTTGGTAACTGACCCTCCTCTTTACTCCCTTGGCCGGTGGTAAACGTTCTTATCTTGCATTAACTCTTCTATTTATTTCGCCTAACTCTGATTCATGCATCGTTTTCATTTTCTTTAAACTTAGACCTTCTCTAAGGGGGAGTACCTTGTACTTCAAGCTAAGTTTTTCACACCCCAAGCTTTTTGCTTATGACAAAAAGGGGGAGTAAACCCAGTTTTTTATGTGTAAGATGTGTTAGTGTGATTTATTTTTCTTTTGGAGAATTTAAGAGTTCCACCTTTATGACCATAGATGTGTCACTGGGCAAATACAAGGAATACATTTCACTTCTTCTGAAGTGATTCTAATTTGACTCTGATACCCAAGACTCTGATACCTTGTCCGTGACTCTGATTACTTATGCGCTCTGATTACTCTATTTTCATCTATGTCATAAGTTTTTCACTCTGAACTCTTATATCATTTAGCTCAGAATCTAGACTTTACTAATGTTTTCATCAAGTATTAGATTCAGGGGGAGCTAAGCTCAGAATCAAGCAGTGACTTGAATTCAAAATGAGCAAGATAAACTATTCACATCAGGATAAGTCTTGTTCTATATCTCTAAACTCTGAGTGAATTAAGTTTAATGTTTAAGAATTGTTCATCAAAAATCTTAGTTTTGTCATCATCAAAAAGGGGGAGATTGTAAGATCAAGTTTTGATCTAGTAGTACAACTCTATGTTTTGATGATTACAAGTTAACCTTTTGATATGAACAATTGTGGTACTCTAATGTGTTTTTCTGAGTGTGCTATTTACAGGCTCTGACCTCAACTCAATCTCACACAAATCAGAAGCACTGTGTATAAAGAGCGACCCAAGCAACGCTTTCGCATTCACCATGTTCAGTATGAACAGTGGAAAAGCTTCAGAAGTTCTGAAGTTATACAAACTCTGATGTGGACTCAGTCACTAGAAGTTCTGAAGATCCAGAAAGTCTGATAACCAAGAAACACTGAAGGCTCAGATATTCTGATGGTGTAGAAGACTCTGAAGATCCAGAAGCTGATTAGTGAAATTCTGATGTCCAGAAGCAAGATACTCTGAAGACCATGTACTTCCCTCTGAGTTCAGAATCAGAAGAAACAATGGTCAGAGGATCTGGGCTTTCCCTCTGACTCTGATCAACCGGCTTCACAAGTTCCAACATGAAGCTTTCTCCTGATCAGAAGTCTCCTAGGTTTAAAGGTCAAGTCGCTATCCAAGTACAAAAGCAACTGTACCTTCTTGACGACCTACCTAACAGTCTCAGACACAGCAGAAGCTGGATTTTCCAGAACTGCCCTCCAACGGTAGCATTTCCCATGCAACGCTCAACCCTAATCCTTGGAGTATATAAAGAGGCTGAAGACTGAAAGAAGCGGCTAGAAGCATTCACATACGCGCAAGACAAATTCAAATTCTTCTAAGCTTTCTTTCATCTGAAATTCATTGAGTTTACTATTAGCTTTTTAGAAGCAAATCTCTTGTAAACAATTCTTTGATAAACAGTTTGTTTAGTTCCTTTAGGAGATCAAGGTTGATCGGATCCTAGAGAAGACTAAGAGAGTGAATCTTAGTGTGAGCTAAGTCAGTGTAATTGTTAGTCACTTGTAGGTTTCAAGTGCAGTTGTAACTCTTACCTGATTAGTGGATTGCCTTCATTCTAAGAAGGAAGAAATCACCTTAACGGGTGGACTGGAGTAGCTTGAGTGATTTATCAAGTGAACCAGGATAAAATCCTTGTGTGCTTTTCTATCTCTTATCTTTAGCACTTAAGTTCTCGAAAGATTTGTCAAAATCTTTAAGTTGGAAGCTTTATCTTGAAAACGTTATTCAACCCCCCCCCCCCCTTTCTACCGTTTTTCATACCTTCAAGATTGCCTTGGGTTCTTGTTCAACTAATTCAGTTTTAGCAAACCTTCCTATTCAATAAATCCTGAGTCTCTCCTTGATGTTCTAGCCTAGATAGTCATCTGTCGATGCCTCGTAAAGAAAACCTTTTTTAATCAAAAGATAGGTTCAATTCCTTGATAACCTAAACATTTGCTAGAAGCACTAAGCATACATTTCAGGCCAACAAACCCCAACCCTTCCTCTATTCCTAGTAGCAAGCATAGAAGAGGTAATCTCACAACAAGTCCCAATTCTATAACAAACTCTCGTTATGATTATAGAAAAGCAAAAAGCTAGCATGCATTCAAGCTTGAAAGATAAAGCATAGGAGTGAGATTCAAGGGTTTACTCAGAACAACATGAATAGAAAAGGAATGAAAGCTAAAACATTCAAAGTCTTACAAAGAACCCAAAGCAAAGGGGGTTTTAGCCAAGCATGGCTATTAAATCCATACAAGAAAGTAAAGATAAAACCTGGAACATAAGGCTTAGAGAAAGCTCCTCAAGCTCCAGAACCCAAACCCTCTCTTCTAACTTATTACAATAAGAGAAATTGACAAAAGGTCCCAAGAGAAATGTCTAAAAACCAATTTATAGGCAAACCAAGCGAGTCTGGGCGCTCATGCGCCAATTCAGAGCGCCTGAGCGCCAATTCCAACCAAAAACAAGCTCTCTGGAAGGTAATTGGCGCCTAGGCGCCAATTGAACATGCCTAGGCGCCAATTCCAAAACCTGGAATAAAGCAATTGGCGACTAGGCGCCAATGGAGCACGCCTAGGCGCTCTGACTTCGCTGGAAAACCTTTAGAACTTCCTCTTAACTCCTCTTCAAGCCTCTTTAACCCTTTCTTCAATATACCATGCCACTTGACCTTCCTCATTCATCAGTTTCAGACCTGGTAACTTAGACACAAAGTAAAGGAGATATCTAGAAGCTTCAAGAGTTAATTAGCAAAGAGAACCTTAAATTAAAATAGAAAAGATATGCAAGTCCTCTAGCTAATGAAAATGCACGAAAGGTCCCTATTAAACTACAAAAATACCAAAACAAAATAAAAGTACAAAGAAAGATAAAAATGCATGATAATGCATGAAACACTACATGAGACTCAACAAAAAGACGCAAAACTAACAAAGGAATGACCCTAAAAACACCACTAAACTAGGGTCATCACACCACTATACTCAACGACAGCTCGCCCTCGAGCGTCACTAAGATTAGCTTGCCCTCAAGCTCCAAGAATTACTCCCAACACACACGCCAAAAGAGGGATACACTATCAGAAAACTGGGAGATCAAGTGGATGCAGTTAGTTCCAAGAGAAAGATACAACAATCAACTTCATGCTACTCTTAGATAAAGAAGAATGAGAGTTCACTATGAGACGCATTTAGAACTAACATCCTAGCATGAGACAATTGTTTAGTGCGTTGAGCACACAAGCAAGTTCATAGGTTCTGAGAATCATTCACTCAAGAGCAACTAAAGTTGACAATGCATCATTCAATGAGACTTCAAAAGGGTTGCAATGTTGGCTAGGTAAAGCACAAGGTAGGTGGTCCCTAAGAAAGACTAAGGCTGCACAAAATTAGAGTGTGGTCCTTTTGGAAAATCGGAGCTTAAAGCAATTGATACTTAGCACACAAGTCTCTCAACCCCCTTTTGTTTCAGAATTTTTTTTTTGTTTTTTTGGAACTCCACCTTTGCCATGGAGTTCATTTTCTTCTTTTGAATTTTTTTCAATTTTTTTCTTTGGGGCAAGAGACAATTGCACTTTCCATACACTAGCTCCATTAAGATTTAAGGACCACAACTCCCCATTGAATCCAACCAATCATCCAGCCCAAATAACAAAGGTAACAAAGAATTCTCCATAAGGCTCAAAAGGGTTGACTAGGGATAAAGATGTACAGTACAGGCTCTGAAGTCCAAGAAAACCTACAAGTCTCAAGAATGCAAGTCTCCTAAAGCATGCAGAGAATGAATTCAACACAGAACCAAGAAGTGCAAGTGAGTCAGGATCCTCTAGGAAGATTTATAGTGAAGGGTCAAAGATGAACCCCTGTGGACTCACATCAACTCAATCATCAAGACACATTTAGAAGACCGAAGTCTCATCCTCTCTTTCCTAACATACAAACACTCCCCCAAAAACAACACAAAGTATCCTCTTAAAAACATTTTCAAAACAAGCATCATGTGAGAGAGCAAAACGCTGAAGCATGTCATCTAAGTATAGGGAAATAACAACCCAGACACAAAAGACTCTATTTACAAAAATGCATGATTGAGAAGATAAAGAAACGCTACAAAGGAAAAATATGCTAAAAATGCATGAATTTTGCTAAGAGAGTAGGGATAACCTCTTTTACCATACACAACGGAGGCCTCGGTTCCACCTCTTATTTCTAAACTTCAGGCTCCCATTCCCTGCAAAATGCAACAACAAAACATGCAAAATAAAACAAGACTTGGGTTGTCTCCCAAGCAGCCCATTGTTATAGTCTTAGGTAGACTATCCTCCTTGTCAAGTTGGAGGTCTGAAAAACATGGTTTCCAACTTCAATACCTCACCACCTAGGTACACTTTCAACCTCTGCCCATTCACAGTAAAAGTATTCTTGGTCTCTGGGTTTTCAACCTCAACAGCACCATGAGGGTACACCATTTTGACCACAAAGGGTCCAGACCATCTAGACTTAAGTTTCCCAGGGAATAGTCTCAATCGAGAATTGAAGAGTAGCACTAATTGCCCTTAGACAAATTCCCTATTCAGAATCTTTCTATCATGCCACTTCTTTGTCCTTTCCTTGTAGATGCTAGCACTCTCATAGGCTCGAAGTCGAAACTCATCAAGCTCATTCAATTGCAAGAGTCTCTTCTCGCTAGCAACTTTCCAATCAAAATTCAATTTCCTTATGGCCCAATAGGCCTTATGTTCTAATTCCACAGGTAAGTGACACGCTTTCCCAAAAACTAGGTGGAAAGGAGAGGTACCAATCGGAGTTTTAAAAGCGGTTCGGTAGGCCCATAAAGCATCATCAAGTTTCCTTGACCAGTCCTTTCTGGAAGAATCTACCACCTTTTCAAGAATACGTTTTAACTCCCGATTAGAAATCTCAACTTGCCCACTAGTTTGGGGGTGATAGGGGGTAGACACTTTGTGCTTAACACCGTATTTTTCCAAGAGAGACTCGATAGCTCTGTTACAAAAGTGAGTACCCCCATCACTTATAATCGCCCTAGGAACACCAAACCTAGTGAAAATGTTCTTTTTCAGAAAAGCAACCACCACCTTAGAGTCATTTGTTGAGAGTGCAGCGGCTTCAACCCACTTAGAAACATAATCAACAGCCACTAAAATATACTGGCAACCAAAAGAAGGTGGGAAAGGTCCCATGAAATCGATGCCCCAAACATCAAACAACTCAATTTCCAAAATATTTTTCAGGGGCATCTCATTTCTCCTAGAAATGTTGCCAGTCCGCTGACATCTATCACAACTCTCAACAAAAGCTCTATTATCTTTATGCAGAGTAGGCCAATAAAAACCACTTTGGAGAACCTTAGCAGTGGTCCTCTCCCCACTAAAATGTCCACCATAACTTGATCCATGGCAATGCTAAAGAATTTTCTCAAAATCAACATCTAGGATGCACCTTCTTATGACTCCATCAGAACAAATTTTGAAAAGGAAAGGGTCATCCCAGAGGTAAGATTTTGCATCATGCAGAAATTTCTTCTTCTGCTGCCAGGTCAAGTCATGGGGAATAAGTCCAACAACACTGAAATTAGCAAAATGTACATACCATGGTAGGGGTTCCTCGGTGGAAACAGCTAGAAGTTTCTCATCCGGGAACTCCTCTTGAATAGGTATTGGGCTGCACGCCCCACCTTATAATCTCGACAAATGGTCTGCCACTTCATTGTCCTTGCCTCTCCGGTCAATGATCTCAAGGTCGAACTATTGAAGGAGTAAGACCCATCGAATCAACCTTGGCTTAGAGTCCTGTTTAGCAAACAAATGTCTCAAAGCAGCATGGTCAGTATGAACAATAACTTTAAAACCCAAGATGAAAGGCTTAAACTTCTCGCAAGCAAAGACTACACCCAATAACTCTTTTTCAGTTGTAGTGTAGTTCCTTTGGGCCTCATACAATACTCTACTTGCATAGTATATCACATACAACACTCTTTCTTTCTTTTGACACAAGACAGCCCCTAAAGCTAGATCACTAGCGTCACACATGATCTCAAATGGTAGAGACCAATCCGGAGCAACAATAATATGGGCTGTCACCAAACTCTCTTTAATAGACTCAAAAGCTTTCAAACAATTTTCATCAAAAGTAAAAGGTGCTTCCTCTTCAAGCAAGTTGGTCATAGGCTTAGCTAATTTGGAAAAGTCTTTAATAAACTGCCTATAGAAACCAGCATGCCCGAGAAAACTCCTAATACCCTTGATGTTAGTTGGGGGAGGGAGCTTTTCAATAACTTCAATCTTAGCTCTATCAACCTCAATCCCCTTTTCGGACACCTTGTGTCCAAGCACTATGCCATCCCTAACCATGAAATGGCACTTCTCCCAATTTAAGACCAAGTTGGTCTCTTGACATCTCTTCAAAACCAAAGCTAGATTCCCTAGACAAGCATCAAAATTTGGACCAAAAACAGAGAAGTCGTCCATAAAAATCTTGATGCAAGTCTCTATCAAGTCAGAGAAAATAGCAAACATACACCTTTGGAAAGTGGCTGGGGCATTGCAAAGCCCAAATGGCATTCTCTTATAAGCAAACACGTCGTAAGGGAAAGTGAATCCCGTCTTCTCTTGGTCTTCCGGTGCAACACAAATTTGGTTGTACCCGGAATAACCATCAAGAAAACAGTAGTATTGATGCCCAGCCAACTTATCTAACATTTGATCTATGAAAGGCAAAGGAAAATGATCCTTTCTAGTTACCGAATTCAGCCTTCGGTAGTCAATACAAACCCTCCACTTCGTCACTTGACGAGTGGGAATCAATTCATTGTTCTCATTGGCAACTTCAGTGATGCCTCCTTTCTTGGGAACCACTTGAACAGGACTTACCCATTCACTATCCGAGATTGGATAAATAACACCTGCATCAAGCAATTTAATTATCTCTTTCCTCACCACATCCTTCATGGAAGGGTTAAGTCTCCTTTGAGGTTGGACTACAGGTTTGTAGTTTTCTTCCAGCAAAATTTTATGCATGCATATCGCAGGGCTAATACCTTTGATATCATCAATAGTCCAACCCAAAGCTGACTGATCCCTCAAAACTCTGAGGAGTTTCTCCTCTTCCAAGGGAGTGAGAGCACTACTCAAAATAACAGGTTTATTCTCACCTTCCTCAAGAAAAGCATACTTGAGAGAGGAAGGGAGTGGCTTGAGCTCACTCTTCTCCTCAATCGGAATCTCCTCATCCTTAATTAATTCTTCTTTCCAAATCCTTTTGGTGGAAAGGGACGAGACAGATTCTAATTGAGTTAGAGTAGCATTCACCTCATGGTACAAAGAATCAAGTTCACTCTCAAGATTTTGGTCCTCTATCTCTAGCCCCTCCATGATTGTTGTTTCCAAGGGGTCCTTAATAGATATCCTAACAAACTCTTCACACACGAGCTCATCCACTACTTCACATCGGAAAACTTCCTCATCCGCTCGGTGTTTCAAAGAGTCAAAAATATTGAAGAGGACCTCATCTTCACCTACTTTCAAAGTTAGAGTTCCCTTAGCCACCTTAATCTCAGCCTCACCAGTGGCTAAGAATGGTCTCCCTAGTATGAGAGGGACTTTTGAGTCCTCTTCCATGTCTAGAATGACAAAATGCACTGGGAAGACAAACTTATCCACCTTAACCACAACATCTTCAATGATCCCGTAAGGGGTTTTTAAGGACCTATCCGCCATTTGCAAAGAGATCATAGTTAGGGTAACCTCACCTAAGTTCAACCTTTTAAACATACTAAGCGGCATCAAGTTGATACTCGCTCCTAGATCACACAAGGCTTCTACCACAGTTAACCCCTCAATCTCCACCGGAATAGTAAAACTCCCGGGATCTCTTCTCTTCTTAGGAATCTTTCTTTGCAAAATGTCACTACACTCTTCGGTCATCAAGATAGTTTCATCAACCTCACTCAACTTTCTTCTCTTGCTGAGGATATCTTTCATGAACTTAGCATAGATTGGCATTTGCTCCAAGGCTTCGGAAAAAGGAATATTAATATGGAGTTTCTTAAAAACTTCCAAGAACTTAGAAAATTGTTTATCCAAATTTTTCTTCACTAAAGCCTTGGGAAATGGAATCTTGAGGAGTTCAGGAGTATGAGTGTTTACAACTCTAGTTTTAATGGGCTCTCTCGCTCTTTTCTCCATGACACCCTCATCTCTCTCTTCCTCATTTTTCTCTCCCTCATCTTTTTTCTCTGCATCATACAACATTCTTCCACTCCTAGTAGAAACAACAGCAGTATTTTCTTGCTCAGTCAAAGCTAAAGTTTCAGAAGAGAACTTACCTTGGTGATTATCGGACATTAGCTTTGCTAGCTGTCCCAATTGACTCTCCAAGCTCTTTATAGCCATCTCTTGGCTTTTGTAATTGCTCGCTGAATGATCAATGAATCTCTCGATCAACTCCTCTAGACTCCTCTTGCCAACCGTCTTCCCAACAACTTGCGGCTGGACAAAAGGCCCATGTTCTGTGGTTGGAGCTTTTCCTCCTTGAGTTAATGCTCTGGTCTCGCTATCACCATCATTGACAGTACACTGGTTACTAGCATGAGATCCACCACAAAACTCACACTCCGAACAAATTATTCTTGCTCCAATTGACTTGGTCTCCTTTATATGCTTTCGGATTTCCGCTACTTCCTCGGAGAGTTGCTTGTTGGAAGGCTATGAGCTTATCATAAGTTTCAACTTCAAAAGCACTTCTTCGGATTTGGTGTTCATTCTCGGAGTTCATGGCTCTCACCGCCATTCTTTCTATCAAGTCATACCCCACTTGTGGGGGAAGAGCATGGAACTCCCCGTTTGAAGCCGCATCCAAGCCAAACCTTGATGAGTATAACAAACCGTCATAGAACTTCGCCACACATTCAGCTTGGGTGAGATTGTGTTGAGGACACTTCCTCAAAAGCTTCTTGAAACGCTCCCAAGCCTCATAAAGATTCTCATATGACGATTGCACGAAAGTCATGATGTCATTCTTCAATTTCCTCAAAAGGGACCTTGGGAAGAACCTCGTTGTGAATTTCTCTGCAAGGTCTTCCCAAGTTGTGAGACTCCCTTGAGGTTGTGAGTTAAGCCAATCCTCTGCTGCGTCCTTCAAAGAGAATGGAAATAGGCTCAACCGAATTGCACCAGAAGGAACATTGATCACCCGATAAGTGTTGCAATTACGGATGAACCTTTCCATGTGAGCATGAGGATCTTCCGAGGAACCTCCACCATATTGGCTTTGGCTCACCAAGTTGATGAATGCCGGTCTCAACTCAAAGTTCCCCACTCTTTCGGGGATGACAATACTCCCGGGATAGTCAAAACTCATGGAGCCCGAAGTGAGTTCCCGAAGAGATCGGTTGGCATTCTCAACTTCTTGTTCACGCATTCGGAGGGTGATACCCTCTTGGATTCTTGCCTCAATATGGGCTTGCATCTCCTCCTCCGTCATATGGCCACCCATGACGGTGTCTCTTGTGAGAGCAGCCAGAAAGTGTGATACTCAACAGAGAAATATTAGTAGCACCAATTCTAGACAAGTTCAAAACAAAAAATAAAACCACAAACTAAAAACTTAAACCAAAAATCGCAAAACAATTCCCCGGCAACGGCGCCAAAAACTTGTTGGTCAATCTGCAAGTGTACAGAATCTACCCGGTTTTAAATTATCGAACCTCAGGGAATTAGATTGCAAATTTAGTTTAAGAGTCAAGTTCAAGGTTGAAAAGCAAGTAAAATTCAGTTTTAAAGGTTGATTGGTTCTTTAATTAAGTGAAAGACAAGTGAACGAGTAATAAAGCGATTGAAATTCAGAAGAAAGATCGCCTTGGGTTCTTGTTCAACTAATTCAGTTTTAGCAAACCTTCCTATTCAATAAATCATGAGTCTCTCCTTGATGTTCTAGCCTAGATAGTCATCTGTCGATGCCTCGTAAAGAAAACCCTTTTTAATCAAAAGATAGGTTCAATTCCTTGATAACCTAAACATTTGCTAGAAGCACTAAGCATACATTTCAGGCCAACAAACCCCAACCCTTCCTCTATTCCTAGTAGCAAGCATAGAAGAGGTAATCTCACAACAAGTCCCAATTCTATAACAAACTCTCGTTATGATTATAGAAAAACAAAAAGCTAGCATGCATTCAAGCTTGAAAGATAAAGCATAGGAGTGAGATTCAAGGGTTAGAACAACATGAATAGAAAAGGAATTAAAGCTAAAACATTCAAAGTCTTACAAAGAACCCAAAGCAAAGGGGGTTTTAGCCAAGCATGGCTATGAAATCCATACAAGAAAGTAAAGATGAAACCTGAAACATAAGGCTTAGAGAAAGCTCCTCAAGCTCCAGAACCCAAACCCCCTCTTCTAACTTATTACAATAAGAGAAATTGACAAAAGGTCCCAAGAGAAATGTCTAAAAAACAATTTATAGGCAAACCAGGCGAGTCTGGGCGCTCAGGCGCCAATTCAGAGCGCCTGAGCGCCAATTCCAACCAAAAACAAGCTCTCTGGAAGGTAATTGGCGCCTGGCGCCTAGGCGCCAATTGAGCATGCCTAGGCGCCAATTCCAAAACCTGAAATAAAGCAATTGGCGCCTAGGCGCCAATGGAGCACGCCTAGGCGCTCTGACTTCGCTGGAAAACCTTTAGAACTTCCTCTTAACTCCTCTTCAAGCCTCTTTAACCCTTTCTTCAATATACCATGCCACTTGACCTTCCTCATTCATCAGTTTCAGACCTGGTAACTTAGGCACAAAGTAAAGGAGATATCTAGAAGCTTCAAGAGTTAATTAGCAAAGAGAACCTTAAATTAAAATAGAAAAGATATGCAAGTCCTCTAGCTAATGAAAATGCACGAAAGGTCCCTATAAAACTACAAAAATACCAAAACAAAATAAAAACACAAAGAAAGATAAAAATGCATGATAATGCATGAAACACTACATGAGACTCAACAAAAAGACGCAAAACTAACAAAGGAATAATCCTAAAAACACCACTAAACTAGGGTCATCACTTACAATCTCCCCCTTTTTGATGATGACAAAACCAAGTATTTTGATGAACAATTCTTAAACAATAAACTGAATACACTCAGAGTTTAGGGTATCATAGGTAAACTTATCCTGAGATGTTTGGTTTATTTTGCTCGTCCTGAATCCAAGTCACAGCTTGATTCTGAGCTTAGCTCCCCTTGAATCTAAGACTTAATGAAACATTAGTAATATCTAGATTCTGAGCTAAAGTGAAAGTGATCATATTGATATATTAGTCAGATTCATATATATATAGGATTATCAGAGCGCATGAATAATCAGAGTCAAGACAAGGAAAAGGTATCAGAGTCAACTGACTTGAGCATACGATCACTTCATAAGAAGTGAAAATGTATTCATTGCTAGTGCCTCACTGATAGATCTATGGTCCTAATGATGGATCACTGAAAATTCTCCAAAATAAAAAATAGTACACTAACACAGCTTACACATCAAAAACTGGGTTGTACTCCCCTTTTTGTCATAAGCAAAAAGAATTGGGTGTGAAAAAACTTAGCATGAAGTACAAGGTACTCCCCCTCGGAGAATGACTAAGTTAAAAAAGAAGTTTGGAGAAAAAGATAAATAGTTAATAAGATTAATTAAGAAAATAGTTATTTAATGCAGATGTAGAAAATTGAATGAAGTGAGTAACACCGGTCAAAAGAGAATGGAACGTTTACCACCGGCTAGAGAGTTTAAGGTGTGCATCAATTTCCAACGTAGACACCTCGAGAAACTGCATTAGCATTAACTTCGGGAGACTGAACTTGATGTATAAATAGCAGTTTAAGCCATAACAGTCTTCACAAAAACATCTTCATCTTGTAACAAATACGACAATGGCTTCCGTTGAGAATTGCATCAATGAGCTTAGGAGGAAGGCATTTGAAGAAGATTTGTTCTTCAATGTCAGGCACCCAGAGGATCCAAGCGTCTACCAACTGACAAATCAGTTGCTAGGAATGGGTCTGAGTCCAGAAATGGACGCTACTCTCAGAGGATTCCTTGGGTTTGTAGAGGAACTTCAAAGCCTTTTCCAGCGGGAGCTGCACAGCTATGCTGAGATCCGTGCGGTGGAGACTGCACTTGAAGCCATGGCAGAGGGTCCTGAGAAGCAGGAAGCTCGCCAGAGCTTAGTCCAACTGGAATTCAAGCAGCATTGTCTGGAGCTTGAGAAGGCGGAGAAGCGTAGGCAATGTAGATCTTTGAGGAAAAATCCTCCATTTTAGATGTAATGCCAATAATGAATGAATGAAGTGTGTTGAATGAAAATGTTTGTTTGTTTGTTAATGCGTATGCTAAATAGAATAATAAATTAAGCATAGAAACGAAAAATCATCAAGTTAACTGGATTAAGAACAAGGTTAAAACAAGGAAAATTAATATCATAATAAAAAGAAAAAGTGGAAGGAGAAGGAGAAAAGAGTTCCTAAAACTAAGATTTAGGTAGCCTTCTTAGGATTTCAGCACACATCTCCGTAAGATCTTGAATGAGTGTGGAGTGAGAATCAAGTCGCCTCTCAATGGAGTCAAGTCTGGCCTGATTCGGATCAGATTGATCTGGAGCAGATGGCACAGCTTGGTCAGAGGACGGTCTATCAGAGCCTAGTGTGGACTGAGGAGCTTGAGTAGAGGTTGAGGCAATATCAGTAACAGGGACAGCCATAAGTGCTTGAGCCTTTAGAGCAGCAGCCTCATCTTCTAACTTAGCAGCCTGTTCAAGAGCCTGTAAGCGAGCAGACTCACGTAGAGCAGCTTCGATTATGGCAGCTTCTTCTCGCTCTTGCTTTCTTCTGGCTTCTTCCATTTCATTCCAGAGCTTTTCTCTTAGGCGCATCTCATGTAGAGCTTCTCTCCTTCTGTTTCTAGTTTCTAGCCTTTGTCTGGCAGCATCAATTCTTTCCACTCTTTCTTCAGTGTAGAACTCCAACATCGTATAATTCCTGTCATGCAGCCAGTTGCATAGATGTCCCCAATCCTCAACAACTATTTGTGGTTTCTCACTATGATCAGTGCGACCATATAGGTTGCGTACCCGAGTTGCTGCTTGATCACTGAACAAATTGATGCATTCCAGCAGTGTGTTTGGTTCAGCATAGGTGTAGGGAATGATAGGGAGGTTGACTTCAGGTGGAGGAGGAAGATTGCTGCTTGTAGCTTCAGAGGTAGCTTGGGTTTCACAGGCTACTTGAGGAGAGGCAACTTCCAGAGCCATGAGATCAGAGGTGTTTGGATCTGGAGTTGGATGAGAAGTGTCGGCTTCAGTGTTTGGGAACTCAAAGTCTTCAGAGTTGACCGATGAGTAGTTGGAGAGGGACACCTTAGAATATTTTCTTCCCTTTGGAGGAGGGAATGCAAAGTTCAGAGGGACCACATCCAGAGGTGCAGGAACAAGAGGTTCTGGTCTTGGTCCTGGATACCGGTTTGGACTTGGAGCACTTAGGATATTCTCGGGAAGCTCTGAGATCCTATCACTAGCAGCTTAAAAAAATTTGCGCTGTGATTCAGAGTTGTTGGATGGGGAGGAATCAACAGTATTGGTAACAAAAGGTATGGATGGAGTGGGAGATGGAGTTTCTTGTTCAGAATGGTCAGAGGGTTGTGGTTCAGAGTCTTGTTTTTCAAGTGCTTGCTGGTCAGAGGCTTGTTGGGGTTCAGAGGCTTGTGAAGGGTATGAAAGTAGAATGGTTGAAGTCTGTTCAGAGGTTTGAGGAGTTTGGATTCTTTGCCAAAGAGGTTCATCTTCAATGGAGGGTTGAATTAATGAAGTCTTTGGTGGGGATGAACAGGTAGTGGTGATTGTGGTGGTTGGTTGGATGACAGAGGTTTGTTGGGGACGAGGAGAAGGTAGAGCTTGGGTAGGAATAGGGTTAGATATAGCAAAAAGAGCATCAGATTCATCATCATCAGTAAGAACTACAAACTTACTTGAG
This sequence comes from Lotus japonicus, assembly GCF_012489685.1. Taxonomy (NCBI): domain Eukaryota; kingdom Viridiplantae; phylum Streptophyta; class Magnoliopsida; order Fabales; family Fabaceae; genus Lotus; species Lotus japonicus. The sequence goes on along the minus strand of NC_080041.1, from coordinate 43,861,886 downwards.
TTCCTTACAGAAGATCTTGTGACTCTGGTGACTCTTGGTGCTTGAGGGGTTTCCTGCTGGATAACACTTGTAGCTATTCTGACCTTCTTCTTCTTCTTCTGAGGTGGTTGCTCATCATCATCACCATACTCAGAGTCATCCTTTGCAACCGTGGTATCCTCTTTCTTCCTCTTTGTCCTCTTCTTCTTGGGGGATTCATAATCAGAGGCTTCTGGAAGAGCTCTAAAGAACTCATCTACATCAATCTCACACCCAAGACTCTTCAGATCCTCAAGATAGTACATGATAACCTCTGGATCATCAGCCTTAGACCAGAGGGGATAATCATTGAGAGGGATTCTTCTTCCCTTGATCTCTTCTGGTGTGATGACAGAGTCAGCCTCGATCTTCTTTTCTATCAGGCACATCCTCTTCATCATTGTAGAAGTAAAGGCATCTCCGGTCAGAGTGGAGAGGTCTTCAGTGCATCCTGCAACAGTCAAGTCCTTGAACAGGTTGCTCTCAACAAACATATCAGATAGCAACCTTCCAAAAGGAATGTACTTGATCGTGTTCTTGGTCACAACAGCAGTTGTTCTTGATCTTCTTATGCAGTCCTTCAGATAGTTGAATAAGAAGTAAGGAAGACATATCTTATGCTCAGTCTTGATGAAGTAAAGCATCACCTTCTGATTGAAGTTGATGTAGTCACGAGAGCTTCCAATGGGTATGGGATTGAAGCAGTTTAGCATAATCTTGTGCCAGATCCTTAAATCAGGATGAAGCTCTCTAGTCTTGTAATCAGACTTTCCAGGTTTCCAATTTGCATACAACACTGAATTGATCGTGTCTTTAACTACCCGCAGCTTGGAATCATTTGCTTGAAATCTCTAACCCTTGATGGTGTCTGGACCCAGAAGCAGAGCAATTGATCTCTCAGTGATGATGATCTTCTTGCCCAGCATATAGGAAACCACTTGAAGATCGTCACAATCAGCATGTTTCCAGAATTCCTTCACCAACTTGTCGTAGATGGGTCCAGTAAGCCTGTTGAAATACCCTTCCCAGCCTTGAAGCTTAACTGCTGGACGAAGATCCAACCCATTTTCTGCGATATTCTTGAAATCGACTCGCAATTCGCAGAGAACCTGAAGATCTTTTGGAGAGAAATTGCAAGTAACTGCACAACCTCTTTGAGCAATTAGAACGACTTTCTCTGACTCTTGAGTCTCAGCCTGAGTTGATTCATTTGACCGTGATCGAAGAATTGGACCAGATTGACCAGTTGCAAGGCCCACAACCAACTTAGGAAACACTCTGCCATCTGCAGAATCAGGTTTCTTTGATCTTTCCATGGCGGAAGAGGGTTTGGGTAGAAGGAAGATGGACAGGAGAGAGAAGAGAGGGTTTTGAAAGAAGACTTAGAGCTTTTGAATTGAGAAAGAGGAATGAAGAAAGTGTAGTGGAGAACGTGTGTGCATAAGTGGGTTTAAAGGTAACCGTTGGCTGTTGTACAACCAAAAGTAAAATAAACGGCTAGAAATTAATGATATAAAGTTAAATACTAAATACACATAACACACGGTGGAGAATGAGCAGATCAAAATCATTAAAACAGATTATCCTAAGAGGCACAAGGAACGAGGCATCAGAATACACTGACACACGCTTGCTGTCTTGTCTCAGAGTGGGTACCAATGGGTACACAACATCTGACAAGGTTACCTTCTGAACTAGACATCTTCCGATAAGAAGCATCATAGTCAGAGGTTCAAATCCATCTTCATACTGGACAAAAGTCCGTATTCAAATTTTTCAATATAAAATTAAATCTATCCTCTACTAAGGGCTTTGTAAAGATATCTGCCCATTGATGGTCAGTATCAACAAACTTCAGAAGAAGTATGCCCTTCTGAACATAATCTCTAATAAAATGATACTTTATCTCAATGTGCTTTGCCCTTGAATGTAAGATTGGATTCTTACTGAGTGAGATAGCAGCAATATTGTCACAGTAAATTGGAATGTTGCTCTCAAGGATTTGATAATCCTCTAGCTGATGTTTCATCCAGAGCATCTGAGTGCTGCAAATAGCTGCTGAGATATATTATGCCTCTGCAGTGGATAGTGCAATAGTTGACTGCCTCTTGCTTGCCCATGAGACTAAGTTACTTCCCAGAAATTGACAATTTCCAGAAGTACTTTTTTCTTTCTGTTCTATCTCCAGCATAATAAGCATCACAATAACCTGAAAGCTTATACTCTGATGTTTTCTTATACATCAAGCCATGGTTAGTGGTACCTTTCAGATATCTAAGAATTCTCTTAACAGCAGTTAAATGAGTTTCTCTCGGATCTGATTGGAATCGAGTACATAAATGTACACTAAAGAGAATATATGGCCTAGATGCAGTTAGGTATAGATGAGAGCCTATCATACCCCGATAGAGTTTTTGGCATACTTTGCCACTGGCATCTTCTTTCTCCAGAATGCATGTAGGATGCATTGGAGTCTTGGCTATTGTAGCTTCTGTCATGTTAAACTTCTTCAGAAGTTCTTTTGTGTACTTGCTCTGGTGGATATATGTTACTTCTGGTTTTTTATCAACTTGTATTCCCAGAAAGTACTTAAGTTCTCCCATCATACTCATTTCAAATTCAGCCTGCAACATCTCAGAAAATTCCTTGCAAAGAGATGGATTAGCAGATCCAAATATAATATCATCAACATAAATTTGCACAATTAAGATATCATATTTGTAAGTTTTGCAAAAGAGAGTTGTATCTACTTTATCCCTTACAAACTCATTTTCCAAAAGGAATGAGCTTAGTCTCTCATACCATGCTCTGGGAGCTTGCTTCAGACCATAGAGAGATTTCTTCAACTTGAAGACATGATCAGGGTTTTTCTCATCTTCAAAACCAGGGGGTTGGTGCACATATACTTCTTTAGAGTTGTATCCATTCAGGAAGGCACTCTTGACATCCATTTGATGAAGAACTATGTTGTGATTTACAGAGAATGAGATCAAAAGTCTGATAGCTTCTAATCTTGCTACTGGAGCAAACGTTTCAGTATAATCTATCCCTTCTTGCTGACTGTAGCCTTAAGCAACTAGCCTTGCTTTGTTTCTGACTACTTCTCCTTTCTCATTGAGTTTGTTTCTGTAGACCCATTTGGTTCCAATAATATGAGCACCTTTGGGTTTCTGGACAAGATTCCAGACATCATTTTTTGAGAATTGATTCAACTCTTCTTCCATGGCCAGAATGCAGTCTTTGTCTTGAAGATCCTCATCAACTGACTTTGGTTCAATTAAAGACACCAATCCCTTCAGGCTCAGTAGAGTCTCTTCAGAAGGTCTGAATGTTGATCTGGTTCTGACTGGTTCATCTTTGTTTCCCAAAATCGGTTCTTTACGGTGAGAAGCAATTATTATGCTCTTCTTCTGAAGCTGCGGATCAGAGGGACCAGCTTCTTCTAGAGAGTCTGCCTCTGGCTCAGCTTGCTCTAAAGCTTTGCCTTTATCAGAAACAGTTATGCTCATATCTGCAAACTTATCAGCTAGCTTTGACTTGTCAGAGTCAAGCTTATCATCAAATCTAACATGAATAGATTCCCCAATAGTTTTAGCTTCAGCATTATAAAATCTAAAACCTTTAGAGCGATCAGAGTAACCAAGTAATAGACATTTAGAAGATTTAGAATCAAATTTATGCAATTTATCCTTAGTATTCAAAACATAACAAACACAACCAAAAGGATGAAAATAAGAAATGTTGGGCTTTATATTCTTCCACAATTCATAAGGAGTCTTATTCAGAATTGGTCTGATAGAGATCCTGTTCTGAATGTAACATGCTATGTTTACTGCCTCTGCCCAGAAGTGCTTTGCCAAGTCAGTTTCTTGGAGCATGGTTCTAGCCATCTCTTGGAGATTTCTATTTTTCCTCTCAACAACACCATTCTGTTGAGGAGTTCTAGGACAAGAGAAATCACGTGATATCCCGCAGGTATCAAACAGACTCTCAAACTTGTCATTTTAAAACTCTCCACCATGATCAATTCTGACATGCACAATTTTGCAACCCTTCTCGTTTTACACTTGGAAATGAAGGTAGAGAACACAGAATGAGACTCATCCTTGCGGCTTAAGAATTTTACCCATGTCCAGCGGCTGAAGTCGTCAACAATGACCATCTCATATCTCTTGCCACCTATAGACTCAGTTTTCACTGGTTCAAATAGCTCGATATGCAGAAGTTCCAACGGCCTTGAGGTGGAAACAACATTCTTTGCCTTGAAAGGGACTTTTGTAAATTTTCCTTTCTGACATGCTTCACAAAGAGCGTCTGAAGAGAACTTCAGAGTGGGTAAGCCCCTGACAAGGTCAAGCTTACTCAGCTGAGAAATCTTTCTCATACTGGCATGCCCTAACCGTCTATGTCATACCCATTTCTCTTCATTAACAGAAAGAAGGCACTTTACTTTCTGAGATTCCATCTCAGATAATCTGATCTTATATGTGTTGTTCCGCCTCTTGCTGTTAAACAGAGTAGAGCCATCGATCTGACTTACAACCCTGCAAGACTTTTGATTGAAAATAACATCATAACCCTTGTCAGCTAATTGACTTATTGACAATAAGTTATGTGTTAAACCATCTACCAACAAAACATTATCAATGCATGGACTATTATCAATACCAATAGTACCATAACCAACAATTTTACCTTCTCATTGCCTCCAAAACCAACTTCGCCTCCAGGCTTAAGTTTCAGGTCTTGGAACATACGCCCTTCTCCCGTCATGTGTCGCGAGCATCCACTGTTCAGATACCATGATTGGTGTTTCAGTGGAGTGATAAAGGATATCTGTAACATAGATGATCTTTTCCTTAGGTACCCATTTTCTGGGTCCTTTCTTGTTAGTTACCCCAGAGGTTCTGACGACCTTGGGTTTCTCAACATGGTAATGCAAAGGAATCTGAGCATAATATTTAGACATAGAGAAGGTTCCCTTTTTGAGAGGGGGGTGAGTAATTTTATCAGGAAATGGTTCAGGCAGTATAGTACCAGAGGGTACAAAATGTTCATACAAGGACTTTGCCTTAGGCATAGGAGGCTCATTTCTACTGGGTTTAGATTAGCCAATGCCATTCATTCCATTTCTACTTACGCCATAGATCATTGAAGCCATTAAGCTTCTATCTACGCTCTTAGCTAGGAATCTTTGAAAAGACTTTTCATATTTAGATTCATTCTTAACATCAGAGGCATCACAAGCAACAACTTCTTCTAATTTAGCAATTTGATTTTTTAGCACAGAGTTAGAATTAACTAAAGCATGATTACTCTCATTTAATTCAGAAATCTTTTTCTCATGTTCAACAGAAGTTTCAGAGGCAATAGAGAAATTCTTTTTCAACTTTTTAAGCTTTGTCAAAAGGGAGTTATATTTATCCATAATATCAGACAAGGCAACTTTACGTTCAGAAGTTGAGAAAGAAGCAAATGCCTCATTTTCATCGTCAGAGTCTGGCTCTTCCTCTTATGCAGATTCAGCATTAGGTGCATCCTTAGACTCTGCATCTTTGTTCTTGACAATTGTCATTAGTCCATCAACGATCTCACCATCAGAGTCTACTTCTTCTGACTCTGAATCATCAAAAGTCACCATGAGGCCTTTCTTTGCTTTGAAATGCTTCTTTGGCTTTTTATCCTTTTTCAGCTTTGAACAATCACTCTTGTAGCATCCTGATTCTTTGCATTCAAAGCAAGTGACTTCTTTTGATGAGGACTTCTTCTGACAGATGAAGATTTATGCTTTCCTTTGTCCTTTGATGGGCCTTTGTACTTGTTCTTCCTGTGCTTCTAGATGCGGTTGAGCTTTCTGGAGATTAGGGTTAGCTCATCTTCATCAGAATCACCAGAGGTTCCTTCAGACTCTTCAACTGCTTGGAGAGCTTTTGCCTTTTCAGATTTGGATTTCAAGGCTATGGACTTCTTCCTGTGAGTCTGATGCTCTTCACGATCTAACTCGTGACTCTTCAGCATACTTATGAGTTCTTCCAAACTCAATTGGTCAAGATCTCTTGAGAACTTCAAGGAGGTTATCAAGGGTACCCAGTTTTCAGGAAGACCTCTAAGAATCCTCTTGACATGATCAGCAATGGTATAGCTTTTGTTGAGAGGTCTTATTCCAACAATATTCAACTGGAATCTGGAAAACATATCTTCAATGGATTCGCCAGGTTCCATCTGGAAAGCTTCGTACTTCCTGATCAAAAACAACGGCTTTGTCTCTTTCACTTCTTTGTTTCCTTCATGAGTCATCTTTAAGGAATCAAAGATAGACTTAGCATACTCACGATCTGCTATCTTTTGATATTCTTCAAAGAAATAGCATTGAGAACAATAGTTCTAGCTTTGTGATGTTCTGAGAATTTCTTCTTCTCCTCAGCCGTCATATTTTCTCTTGAGATATTTTTGCCATCAGCATCAACTGGACGTGTATAGCCATCCACGATAATATCCCAAAGATCAGCATTAAAGCCAAGAAAGACGCTTTCAATTCTATCTTTCCAGTACTCGAACTTGTGTCCATCAAAGATAGGAGGCTTTGCACTGTAAACATCCTTTTGCGCATCACTGGTGGTAGCCATCACAGTTTTTCACATCGGCCCGGATCACTGAACACTGTTAGGTGTGGTAATCAGAACTTATGCTCTGATACCAATTGAAGGTATGAAAAACGATAGAAAGGGGGGTTTGAATAGCGTTTTCAACTAAAAACTTTTCTCTCTTGAGATTTAGATAAATCTCTCGAATAAACAACACAAGGTGCAAAGATAATAGATGAAGAGAAGCACACAAGTATTTTATCCTAGTTCACTTGAAAATCGCTCAAGCTAATCCAGTCAACCCATTATGGTGATTTCTTCCTTCTTAGAATGAAGGCAATCCACTATTCAATGTTTGTTACAACTGCACTAGCAACCTGCTTAGTGACTAACAATACAATGAACTAGCAAACACTAAGATTCACTCTCTTAGTCTTCTCAAGGAGCTGACCAACCTTGGTCCCTTAAGGAAATCAAACTAACTGTTTGAGGGTTTTGGGTTTACAATGAGTGCTTCTGAGAAAGCTAAGGTAAACACAGTAAGAACTATTGAAGAAAGATTGCTAAGAGAATATTGAATGGTTGCTTAAGCTTGTACAAAGTTTCTTAGCCTCTTCTTCCATTTTCAGCCTCTATTTATACTCCAAGGATTAGGGTTGTATTCGCTGTTTGAAATGCTACCGTTGGAGGGCAAATCCGGAACTTCCAGATTCTGTTGTGGTTGAACATCTTAGGTAAGGTCGTCAGGATAGTACAATTGCTTTTGTACTTGGACAGCGACGTGAGCCTTATCCTAGTTGACTTTTGATCAGACGACGCTTCATGTTGGAACTTGTGACGCTTGGTGATCAGAGTCAGAGGGAAGCTTGGATCCTCTGACCTTCGTATCTTCTGCTTCTAGACATCAGAGTTGGAAGTATTTGGTCTTCAGAGCCAGCTTACTCTTTGACTTCAGAATCTTCACTTCTTAGCTTCTGGACCTTCAGAGCTTCTGGACCTTCAGAGCCTCTGGACCTTCAGAGCTTCTGGTCTTCAGAACTTTAAGTGATCTGAATCCACATCAGAGCTTATCATCTTCAGAATTTCTGAAGCATTGACTACTGTTCAATCAGAACATAGTGAGTGCGAAAGCGTTGCATTGGTTACTCTTGGGCTAAATGCTTCTGATAATTGTGAGTATTGACTAGAGTCAGAGCCTGTCATTTAAACACTCAGAAAACAATGTTAGAGTACCATAATTGTTCATACACAATAGTTAACATGTAATCATCAAAACATAGAATTGTACTACATGACCAAATCTTGGTCTTACATTCTCTTCACAGAGGTACTCACAGAATTTTATGGGATTTGATCCCTTATGCGATTTGTTGGGTTTTGTGGCTGGCCCGTTATAGTATGATTTTTAATGATGTACCTATGGATGCTAAGGAGGCTTGGGAGTCCCATTTATTTTTTATTTTCACATGGATAAAGGCATGGTGGAAGGATTGTCCTTATGGGGCGGATCAGTTTGCAAGGGGGTTCACAAAAATTGATATTCAAGGTAAGGAGGGTGCTCGCATTGCGGTACCTTGGAAACCTCCTCAAGGTATGAATTTAAAATTTGATGTTGATGGATCTTTTCAGTCTGGCAGAGCTGGTATTAGTGGTATTTTGAGGAATAGTGATGGGTTGGTTTTAGGGAAATTTTCCAGAAAAGTGGAGGTGCATAGAGCTGATGAGGTTGAGGTGTTGGCAATTTTATATGCACTCTTGTTCTGTCAACAATACATGCTATTTTCCGTGGAGGTGGAAAGTGATTCTACTCTAGTAGTTGGCTGGGTTAGTGGTGACAAACTGAGACCATGGAAGCTCACAAATGAACTGAATATGATTGATTTTTTGATGCCGATTGTGTCTTGTTGTGGGGTATTTCATATTTTGAGAGAAGGCAATGGGGAGGCGGATGAGTTGTCAAAGCTAGGCTGCTTTCTTGATGAACCGATTTGGTCCTATGCTGGAAGATAAAGGATTTGCAGGTGTCTGGTTTTATTTTATGTTGTTTGCAGGCTATTTTAAGCATGATGTGGAAGATTTGGAGTTGCTGTTTTGCTGTTACTAGTGTCTTGGTTGCTGTTTTTGCTGTTGTTTTCTGCTGCTGGTGCTGTTTTGCTGTTGCTGTTTCCTGTATGTTGTAGCTGCTGGTGTTGTTTTGCTGTTGCTGTTGCAGATTGCTGTTGTTACTGTATTTATGCTGTTGCTGATATGCTATTGTTGTATTCCGAATGTTGTTTGCTGTTGATGCTATTGGATTGCTGTTGCTGTTTTCCTTTTTATGTATTTGCTGCTACACGTCGTGCTGCTACACGTCCAGAAACTTGAGCAATTTTCTGATCATCATTTTCTTGATATTTTGTAGCAAAGTGACTTTCCCAAGTTGGTGGTACTATTTTTCCTTGCTAGGTTTTTATCCCACTGGGTTTTTCCTAATAAGGTTTTAATGAGGCCCCTTCTTGGGAATTCGTTATAAGCCATTTTGCGGGTTGGTGGTGGGTTATTAGCGCATTATTTTTTTGTGCTTTGGTCTTCATGTCATTCTAGACCTTTTTGTACTTGGATTTCATCTTGACTTTTCTTTGGTTCAAGTCTCTATTATAATAATATTCATTTCATTAAAAAAAAATAGAGACTTGGTTCATTTGATTTAGACACAAAAGAAAACGACATTTTCCTCTCTAGTTTTTCTATTTAGCCTCCAATAAACTCTTGTTTGTAGCTCTAAACATTTTTTTAGTGAAATGGATCCCAACAATAACCATTTTCACACCCAAAATTCTACCAATTACCTTTTCAACTACCCAAATCCCAACAACTACATAATTCAAAATGAATCTTCCAACCAACGAGGTCCCAAAATATACCAAATTATGAATTTTCTCCAAATTTCATCACGCTGTAATCTAATCCAAATTATAGTCAATATAGTGTATTGTATTGCATTTTAAGCATTTTGTAATTTTACTTGTTTTAATAATGACGACTATCCCTATATCTCGTCTTTATTTACTTGCAAGAAAAAATTAATTAAGAATATAAAACAAAATAAAAAATTTCAAACAAATTATTAAACTAGAAAGAAAAAAAATTAACTCTTAATTATTTTAATTTAATTTCAATCGATAATTGTTATTAATATATAATCACAAAAACATAAAAGAAAATAAGAATATGAAATAAAAGTGGTGGGATAGGGTGTTGAATTTTACTAAACAAAACCATTGCAATTTTTTTTATAGGCAAATGTTAGTTGTTAGAAATGTTAGTAAATTAATCCCTTCTCCGGGTTCGAAACAAATGAACCACACTTTTATCCCTCATCAAATTAATTCCTCCTTCGGGTGGGATGAAGAGTGGAGAGAGAGAAGATGATGTGGAGTGTAAAAAGTGAAAAAGGATGGTGTTGAAAAACAAAACCATTGTACCTAGTCTAAGGAGTTCGCTTCTAGGGACGCAAATCCTATAATGCGTTCGTGTGGGGTGACGCGAATCTACCCCCACTCGCCACATAGGCTCCAAGTAATAAGAAAAGGTGGTGACTAGCATGAATGTGTGTTTGGGTTGTTCACCATGAAAGATAGGAAATTTACTGCTAATTCAATCTAAAAGACATTTTTCAACCATCTAAAATTACAAATTTATCCTTAAATTAATTTGAAATTTCAATTACTTTCACACTCCTCAAAAATCAAAATCACTACTTTCTCCAAAACCATACCCACTTCAGAATTCTGTTTCCAAATCTCACTTCAGATTCTTGCATTGTTTAATTCGTTTTTCATATTTGTGAATTTCATAATGAACTGAAACTTTTTAAGATCTTTTGCATATTCATTCAATCGCTACTGTTTATTTTGTTTGCTTTAAAGAGTATTGTACTGTTTAATTTTCTGCAGGGATGAGGAATTCGAAGGAATTCGCACTGGAATCCGCGTGCCCGGTTTGCACCTTCGCCGTCGACACACGACCATCTTCTTGTGTTCTAATGAAGAAAAAAAATCTGCATAAAAAAGGGTGACAATGGCTGGGTTAACATTAGTGGCGGTGGTTGCTCGGAAGGGTTTGGTGAGGGGGGATGCAGGTGGGGGAAGAAGGAGGTGGTAGGAAAAGGGGTAGTGGGGATTTTCTGGTAATTCTAACTATTGGTTTAAATTTTATTTTCTCAACTGGTCACTACCACCTGCTATAACAGATAATTTTGGTCTATCATTGGTGAAAGACCTATCCCTCTCTTCCATCCTAGAAGCCACCATAAGAAACACACTATGGGATAACATTGTTTTTTTTCTTCCCTTTTTGGTAATTATTTTTTTCATTTTTTTATTCGCATTATCCCAAAAAAAAAGCCTTATAATTTTTCTCTTTAAAATTTCGATACATAAGACAATTTTAAAATTTTAAATTAAAAAGTGTTTTGAAAATTTTAGCTAGTTGCTGTCCCAACAAAGGCAGCCTGGAAATGGAAGGTTGAAGCAGACATCTTCTCCCAATCTCTCGTCGTGTAAATCCAACAATTATCTTTTGCGTCGTCCGTCCCAAGTTTGAAGGAAACTCCTCTCTCCAATTCAGGTCACACAATTTCTCTGTTTCAATCTGCAACTTGCTTTTGCAATTCCATTTTTCTCCGCCAGATTCCATTCTTTCCGATCCATAATCCCCTCAAATCAAAACCTCTCATTCCCCACCCAGATCTTCACCAATTTCTATTCCCTTTCACAATTTCTCCCCTCACAATCCTGGATCTTGCGCAACCTTCCTTTTGATTTCAAGCATAAACCCTTTTGAGGATGATGCAATTGTTGGTTTTGTAGCAGAAAACCAAAGTTGTTGTTTTTTTTATTGTATTTTGTTTTGTGAGGTATGAGTAGGTCTCCTTCATTTTCAGTGAAAACGGAACTTAGTCCGAGTGTTGTTGACTCGGAATCATTGCAAAGATGGGTTGTTGCTTTTTGTGCTATAAGGTTTGATCTCGAGCAAGGACAGCTCGTCGAAGAGTGTTACCCACAGGGATGTCTTTCCCACGACGAAGAGCTTGAAATCGCTTACAGTTCCTTCCCTGATTCCGTTTCGCAGAACCAGAACAGGTCCAGCATTCATGATTGTATTTTCTTTTTCCGAATTCGCAGGCGCAGCAGCAATGCCAATGGTTCTCAACCTGCCAAGGATGCTACTGATGATTGTACCGATGGGCCAGAATACATGTATGGTTATGTGTTTAACAGGCAGAGACATGATGAGAGGTTGAAGCGCGGCGGGGAGCAGAAGTCTGTGGTGATCTTGTCTCGCAGTCCTTATTCGAGTGTGTTTAGACCATTGTTGCAAATTGTTGGTCCTTTGTTTTTCGACATTGGTAAGAAAGCACTGGAGCACATTGCTGCTTATGTTTCAAAATGGCCGGCTCCTGTTCCTGGCAAGGTGATGGATCTTCCCATTGGAAATGCTACTCTTAAAGTGAACTTGCCACCTGCTCTTAGTTTGCCTGTAGAAAGTGGAGTTTCTTTTGAAGAGCCTGCTTCTTCTGTGGCACCTTTTCTTGCTAATAATAATAACCAGTCTGTCCCACAAGGTCTTTTTCATGATTCAGATCTTTTCGGCTCGTTCCGGGGCCTTCTGTTGCAGCTCTGGCTGTTATGGGAGTTGTTGATTGTTGGTGAGCCCATGCTCATCATTGCCCCAACACCTCCCCAGTGTTGTGAGGCTGTTGCCAGTCTTGTGAGTTTGGTTGCACCATTACTTTGCAGTCTTGACTTCCGGCCTTATTTTACCATACATGACCCTGTGTTTGCACACTTAAACTCAATTCAAGAAGGTGAAGCTTTCCCTCCAATTATTTTAGGGGTTACAAACCTTTTCTTCCTCAAAGCTCTCCGGAATATTCCGCACATTGTCTCAGTCGGAAGCCCTCCTCCTAATTCAAACAGGGTTGCCCTTTCAGCTAGGTCTACTGGCAGAATTTCTGGTAGTCCTGAAGGTCTTGGGTTTCAACAATTATCCCTGAAGAAGTTTTCTCCTTCAAGTTTATTGAGTGCGGTTAAGCTGCGAAGAGATGGTCCTCTTTGTCTCATGACAGAACATAGGGAAGCCATTTGGAGTACCTATTCTGCAATAACTAAGCCAGATACTTCTATCTTAAATAGGCTTATAGATGCTGGGGTGTCACCAAGAGTAGAGGAGTCAATGTCTGTTGTGAATAATGAGATATTACGTAGACACTTCTTGGAGCTCACAACAAATTTTTTGGCACCCTTTTCCCCATATTTTAGGACTACAACACCATTAGAAGGATCTTCTCCTTATGTAGAGCCTCCTTCCCTACCTCCATTTAATGCCAGTGAGTTTCTTGCAAGTTTATCTGCAAGAGGTCCAGGGAAATTCTTATTAAAGCGAATGAGGTCTAACTGGCTTGACTTATACAGGTAGTAGCTTTGTTTACCTTATTTGTTGTGTTTTTTCATTTGCAATGCTACCAACCTCTTCTTATTATAATATTTTAATTATAAACTTTGCACTAAACATGGAGTTCTTTACTAATTATATTCCTAATCTTCACATAATTTGCATGAATGTTCTCTTCAGGCGATTCCTGAATGGACCCAACTTTATGCCATGGTTTCAGAGAAGGCGTGCTGCTGCCGAACAAGAACAAGATAGATTGTGGAGGCAAGCAAGAATGAAAACTGACATAGAACAGCTTATTTCTAAATTGTCTGAGTTGGAAATAGTGGATTCCTTCAATGTTATAGAGAGACTTCTCCTCAGAGAAGTGCAGGTAATCTGCTCTCCTAGGGTCCTCAGATAATTTTATGCCTTACGATAACATGATAAACTGAGTTGTGGTTAGTGTTTTATTGGGACTTCATTGTTTACTCTGTGTATGTGGTTTTTGATCCTGTTAGTTAAACAAATGATCTCATCGAAAGTCAACTAATATTGTGTTCTGATGCTCAAGTCAAGACAGAAATATTTGATAACTGTGAGATCTCTCCCAATTCTGTTTTTAGATTTAAAAATATAATCAAATATTGATCTCCCGCTAGCAGTAAAGAATTAACTTCCATCCATATATGTCCTTGTATTGGTGTGTAGGTTTTAGAGTATTCCATTGACCAGATTGGGCTGTTGTCTATGAATTTCTGTTTATAATCTGGGGACATTGGAATAACTGGATTTTCAATTTTCAATTTTCAATTTTCCTAAAACAATCTTATATTTAAACAGGGTTTTTATAGGCCTAATTTATTTATTATTTTGGCTGTAAGGAGTTAAGTTCAAAATTCTATATAAAAGAATTACATCTCCATGTAGTTTTTATTCCTTTCTTATTGGAGGATGGGGATCTATTTTGATTCTTAGAGTAAGTGGAGCCCAAAATTTAGTTAGAGGGGACACTACTGAAGGGGTTATTTGGAAGTTTGATTCATATTTTGGGGGTTATCAACTAAATATATAAATGACTAAAATGAGTACATAAAAAATTGCAGAAGAGGGAGAGGGGCATGAGTATTCCTTCACCTCTGGTTCTTAGTATCACTTAGATATGACTTGAATAAAACTGGAATTATCATATTTTTGAAGTGTGTAGAAACTCAAAAGATATGAGATTTTACTTGTTAAGATAGACTATTAGCTAGATTTAACCTATGATAAGATATTATTGTTATGCTACATTGGTTATTGTTTCATACTTGTTATTAAGATAAAATACCCATGAATTTACCTGTTGACTTTCCTTTACTGCCCTTTAATTTTCCTTCTGTTGAAGAGACTGTAACACTGGTATCTGTGCTGTGGAACCATTGTAGTAAGGAGATGATTTGTCCCATGATTCCCATTTCATCCCGTTTGTCTTGTTGGAGCGTAAAGTGGTCATTTCTCAGTCTAATGTTGATATGTGCTCTTTGTTAGGTACCAGAAAAAAGTAGAGAAGGAAAAGAAATGAAATGTGTTTGTATTAGAATAGTTCTGGAATTCTGAGATGAACTCAGGTATCCAATTTAGGGAATTAGACCAAGAAGAAAGAAAAAACAGATATCAGGCAATTTAGAGAGTGTCTATTCTCTCCCATTTCTAGCCTACCTTCCCCTCCCCCCTTTTCCCACATTTATACACCATCTTTCTCTCTCATTCACAACCCAGCTGCCAGCTCAGCAATCAGTTAGGCTCTCCCTCCCTGTGTTGATTCGGTGTAGCGTACCTCCTCCGCTATGGATAATTATGGGATCGGTCGAGCTCCGACTATTAGTGAAGGGGTTGTCGACGGGACGCTGCTATTGCCTTGGTCCTTCATGAGGTTTTTCATTTCCTTTCCGCCCTTACGTAAACCTTAGTGAGTGATGTTGGGCCTTGCAACTGGGTCTGTAACATCTCTCCCTCCTTCAAGAATCACCTTTGTCCTCAAGGTCAAACCGTGAAAATTATTCCTGAATTCTTTCCAATGATTCCCAGGAATTCTCATATTCGGGAAGTGTCTGTATAAGGGAAGCTAATGCTAAGAAGTGAGCATACTTCCTTAGCCTACCCATCCCCACAAGAATATGGGTGGAAGCCACTTGTAATATCTGAAACAAAATACCACCAGGATCCCACTGTTTAAAACATGACAATCCCTAGACAAATGAGATGCCATAGTGTCCATTTGAACCAACATGCAAACCCTTATGCTCCTGCAAATTATGCCCTGTAACCAGTCCTTGTGATTCAACCATAGAACCTAGAGTCGATTTGAAAACCTGTTCAGGCTGCACTTGCAGCTCATTCTCGGCTAAAAGCATAGGGAAAAGATGTTGCACCTGTTGTAGAGCTACCCAGTCCTTCTTCTTCAGCTTATACTACACCCAACCAATGCTTCTTTTCACCTTAAGAAGTCCATAAAAATTGGTATTAAAATTCTGATTGGATGTCTTATCTAATGACCTTGGTTCATAGGGTTGCAACTTCATGTGACCCTGACAGGGCAATGGTTCCAAATCTGTTCATGTCCCCAGCTCCGCATATGGATATTAATACCTTGGAAAGTGCAGTTTCTTAATTCCCGTTCATTAAAACAGTAGGATGATACAAGTAACGACCTCTTGCTCACGGGTCAGAGGTTCTGGTACTTGATAAAACTCCAAACTACAACCTGGTTTCCCCTGCTGTAAGCATGACACTGCCATTGTATCTGAAGTGTTGGGTGAGCGTTGGATTTTCTGCATGTTTGCAATTGCGAACAGAAAAGAAACGCAGGCACTTACAAAATTCCTTCCTTTGAAAGGCTTATTTCCTTTACTTACTATTGGGCCATGGTCTATTGCGCCAAACAATAAGCTCAGTATCTTCCGTTTTATTCTGCCAAAGCAATCAGAAGTTTGTAAAGCCATTTATGGGTTGCACAACCACTTTTCTATTGGGCCAGGCCTGTCAAGGTGAAAGAGTGACCCCATCTTTCTCATTTCCATGTTGCCCATTCACTTGCCTTTCTGCTGTTGCGTAGTGTGCACTGCCGGACCAACACCATGGTCTTCTGGTGGCAGCCGCTCAATCTTCTTCACTTTCCTATCTATTGCCCCCTTCACTGCCCAAGCATCATAATTAGGCGGCTCCGATGGTGATTGTTGTTTAACTAGTGTGTTTAGCATCCCTCCTGCTGCCCCTCCTCTTGATCCCTCAAGAACGTAGCAGTTTTGAAGTTGCATTCGCTTCGTGATCATCGCTTCCGCTGCAACCTTTTTGTTACTTTTCCCTATCCCTAAAGCACCGCCTCCTTTGCACCACTGATCACATTGATTAAACTTGTTGGCTTCTTTGCACCCATACCCATCCACTTCCCTGTTTGTTGCCTTGAATTTTCTTGCTTCATCTTCATGAGTTTCTCCTCGACCCGACCCCCACAGTTCATCTTTCCTTCTTGATTGCCTTTTCCTGTGTTCGTTGCATCGGACAAATGCAATCGAATACGTTTTCTGGGAGACTGGCCTCGATTATGTCTTCCACTTATCAGGAATAGCTGGCGAAGTTCATCAAATTGCATTTGGTTTTATGGCCAAAATTCTTGAATGTCGCTCCAGACCTTCAACCCTCGACTCCATTGCAATGCGTGTGTTAACCATTCAAGCTTCTTGATTGATCCAGGAGCTTTGATACCAAATACTGTGCCAGAGAAAAGTTGAGAAGGAAAAAAATTGAAATATGTTTGTATTAGAATATTTCAGGAATTCTGAGATGAACTCAGGTTTCCAGTTTAGGGAATAACACCAAGAAGAAAGAAAAACAGATATCAGGCAATTTAGAGAGTGCATGTCCCAGTTCTTGGCTACCTTCCCCTCTCCCCTTTTCCAACATTTATACACCATCTTTCTTTCTTTCTCATTCACAACCCACATGGTTACAACAGAGATCCACTACCCTGCTGCCAGCTCAGCACTCAGTTAGGCTCTCCCTCCCTGTGTTGATCCGGAGCAGCGGACCTCCTCCTCCTCCTCCTTACCTAAACCTTAGTGATTTTGGGCTTTGCAGTTGGGTCTGCAACATACATGGAAAAAATTGCACCTTATAAATTGGTCATCTCTTTCTTTGGTTGATGCTTGCAATTACGTCATTGGTTTTACTATGTGTAATTATCCCTTGCAGTTTGTGCCAAGTACTTTATATGGATATGGGATATTATGAGTCAAAACTGAAGGAACTTTTTCTAGCTGGACTTGTGATCGTTATGAAGGGTGAACAAGTGTATTGCTGTCTTCTTGTTGTTTAATGTGAATTATATTGAGCCCTGCCTTGATGCTTCATTTGTAAATTCAATTACTGCTATCATACTGGTTCATAGTTCTTCATAAGTTCAATTCTAAAGCCTTCACTGTTACAGTGTCAGGTGAAACGTGCACTTTGCTTAGTACTTCTTCTGAAAACTTGTAGGACTGGTTTTGCATAACTATAGGTAAGGACATAGAGGAGCCAACCCGAGTTGAATGCTTGTTGCCTTGTTCTCATGCTTCGTTCAGTTAACAACCAAGGGGCTGGATTTTCACTTTTAACCGAACTGAAGTTTATGCCCAAGCTTGAATCAACCTTATCAGTTCATGAACTGTATTTGTATATACATGCAATTATGAATTAAACTCAATAAGCATGAACTTATTTGAAGTCTGAAGAGTTTGCAACTTGCAAGTTTGTAATGTGCTAGAATTAAAGCACAGAGATTTGCTACTCACATCCCTTAGCCAAATATGTGATAGTCTACTTAACCTGGTGATATAGTGCAATTTCATGTCATGACTCATTTAGGGTATGATTCTAATGATTATATGCCACCGATTAATATAATGATGAAAGCAGTCTTCTGTATGAAATTTTAATAAAATATCATTAGAAAGATCAGTAGCGTAGAATGCTGAAGACCTTTGGAGCTAGCTAAGAATAATTTGATTTGATAGCATTGCACATATTGATAGATTGCATGCTTTTTATGATGTGAGACACACTCTTGTTTAAGTGTTTCAAGAATGGGAATATCAGAAAATGTTTCATAGTTATGTAATGCATTGTTGCATTCTTTATCTTATTTTTTCCTGAACCTTTTGGTTGTATATTTTTCGAGGTGATGTAAGCTATGTGAAATTGGATGAAATTTCTTTCCTTATCGATATGAAAGCTGACCACATGTATTTTCATTAGGCAAGCATTCCATTACTTACTCTTGAACCGAGGTCCATGAATTCTTAATTGCCCTTTTACAATACATGATGTGCAAGGTAGCACTTAAGTATTTGTTGCAAAATGTTCTACAGGATACGATACTTCTAATCATAGGATTGCTTACGCTGTAAAATATATTCAGTGCTTTAATCTATGTTAAATGCTATTATCAGGTGCAACAATCTGGAAAGGGTGGTGTTGATTCCATGGAAATTTGTCAGAAACTTAGGGGGACCTTCAGGCAGTTTTTAATGTTCTTTCAAAGGACATGCAACAAGTTATGCTATCAAATCCCCAAAGAGCATCCCTTCTTCAAGGAAGTCCAGAATTAACAAAACTTCCGGGATGTCCTCTCATACAAGTTGCGGTGGTGTCGTCTACATCACCGAGGTAATGAAAACAAATATGAAACAACTGGTCATGGTATATAGCATCTTCCCACGTTGCTGAAGGACGGATTAATTCATTGACTACTTCCATCTCATTGAGAGAAGTTCTCTGATTCTTGACAAGTGATGTGAGGTAAGACTCTTAGTACTCACAAGTGTCTTTTAAGTATCTTCATTCAAAGTTCAAACATACTATGCTGGTCTTTGAAGTTATATTTGCTGATTTTGATCATCTTCTTCACATAAACAGCTGTGCGCGGCAATTCTTATCGGTGCACTTCGAGCTGCTCGCGTGATTATAACTACTCTCTTGGTAAACATGCATGGAAATTCCATTTCATGTTAAATTTGTAAAATTTTGTTGATTGCTCTTTTCTGAAAGATGAAGCTGTAAATTATTGACTGTTAGCCATTGGTAGTGATCTCTTCCAGATTCACAATACCAAAAATTCTCAACTCATCTCTGTGGTGCGGATTGAATGAGTATGGCATCGGGAATCATCATACAAGTTACTCCCTCCGTCCCCGTATATAAGTCACTTTCTGAGAGTTTTCTTAGTCCCAAAATATAATCACTTTATAATATCAATGAAGCATTTAATGCTTTTTTCCAAATTTACCCTCATAATTAATATGAAAGAGACAATGTAATTTTGAAAAGAAATTAGTAATTTGGAGAGAGAAGTTGATGGGTAACCTAAGAAACAGAATAAAACTTTTTACAAATTTAATACTAGCAACTTCTTTTCTTAATCCGAGAGAATTAGGTAAAAGCGACTTATAAATGGGGACGGAAAGAGTATATAAGAGCATTTCCAATGCTAGTTCTTAATTCTTAGTTTTTAGCACTATTCATGTGGGTCTGTACTGCCACATGTGCTTAAGCACTATTCATCCGGTCTCACAATACCATTATATTAATATGTTTTATTTTTATATAATTTTGATTTAACTTTAAATGCTAATTCAATACTTAAATTAAATGAATGAGAGGAAAAAAAATTTATGCTAAGAACTCAAAAAGTAAAACTCCTTATATAAGAACTCCTCGTCATCTCCTCCCGTGGTTAAGAACTCAATTTTTAATTCTTAACTCAAAAATAAGAACTACGAACCTTGTATTGGAGATGCTCTAAGAAACATTAAATAGATGAAAGCTCGAGCCCTTGAGTTCTCAATAAAGGCTCTAGCCCTTGAGTCCATCCACTCAATCTGAATCATTAAATAGATGAAAATTTCCATTTTGCTGTAAAATAGGGACTTTGATCTCTTGCTCTGAAATTTTAAATGTTACTTTAAAAAGAGAACAATCTATCTTTAGTAGGGCATGCTTATCAAAAAAAAAAATCTTTAGTAGGGCATTTTAATCGTATTTCACAAAAGCCACTAGTTATGTATTGACAAGTATGAAGAGTTTTAATTATATTGATGGAGCATTGATGACAATCTTGATCGGTGTTGCCTATAGATGCAATTTGAGGTTAAAGCGTACTCAGAAAAATTAGAAATGCGTTTAAACAAGAACTAAAAAGAAGAAAATAAAAACAAGCGTGGATAAAAATAAAGGTGAAAAGGTGCGCCACAATCAAATATTGTTAAGTTGTAATGGAAGGTATGGTTGCATCAAGAGTGTTGGTCTCTTGATAATATCAAAGAAATTGGTTCACTCAAGAACATAAAAGATACACTATCACAAGTTGGGTAATCAACAAAATTAGGACTAAAACTAGCATTAAATATGTTTTTAGTTTCTAGTATAAAGTAGGGGTAAATTTGATTTTTGATTCCTCTACACTAAATTCATAGCTCTTAGACCCCAAGATTAATAACGTGGTTGAAAGTAGTCCCTCGATCCATTTGGCAAGCATTCCATTACTTACTCTTGAATAGAGGTCCATGAATTCTTAATTGCCCTTTTATAATACATGATGTGCAATTGCAAAATGTTCTACAGGATACGATACTTCTAATCATAGGATTGCTTACGCTGTAAAATATATTCAGTGCTTTAATCTATGTTAAATGCTATTATCAGATGCAACAATCTGGAAAGGGTGGTGTTGATTCCATGGAAATATGTTAGAAACTTAGGGTGGGGGGGGGGGGGACCTTCAGGCAGTTTTTAATGTGCTTTCAAAGGACATGCAACAAGTTATGCTACTAAAACTAAGAATAAATATTTTGTTGCAATTCTGGCTACAAATACACAAAACCGCAACAAAAAGTACGACAAAGACTAACTTCACTTATTTTAATAATGTTAGAGATTAAAAGCTATAAAAAAAATTGAGGAACCAGATTCAATTCTCCTCAACTAAACATATTTAACTCTTAAAACTACTTTAAAATTGGTCGACAAAAGTATTTATATGACTAGCTATAAGAGCTAATTGAGTTGTTCATAAACAAGCTCAAAACACAATTAAACCAAATAAAATAACAATTTCTAACGCTAAATGACGCTTAAACTAAATCATGGCCAATACGACCTTCTTCATCCTCTTTGTCTTTACCCTTGTCATTGCTTCTTCGAGTCCTTCCAACGCCTTCTCGCTCTTGTCTTTGATGATTATTCCCTAATTCTCATTAGTCCCTCCTTCTTCAAAAGAATTCACCCTCGAATTTGGTTCATCACAACCTACATCATAGAGGTAGGTTGTGATCATGGAAGGAAAGAAAAAAAAAATTGTGAGGACCATCCTCAAATGTTTCTTTCCAAATTGGACGGAAAACTTGACCACCATTTTAGTTCAACTAGTATAAACAAAAGAGATTAATGGGATGCATTGAGGGATAAACTTGGTTTACACCAAATAGAAAGTTTTCATTTTGCCGTGTCATCTTGGTGATGCTTCCATTCTTCCTTGCCGCTAGACCAGAATGACGCCAATGGTTACACAATTTTTTTCCTTGACAATGCGGTTATGGGACTTTAGAGAGATAGTTTATTTATTAAAGTGGAAATAATAATATGGCAAATCTCTAAAATCTCAT
Organism: Lotus japonicus; assembly: GCF_012489685.1. Classification (NCBI taxonomy): domain Eukaryota; kingdom Viridiplantae; phylum Streptophyta; class Magnoliopsida; order Fabales; family Fabaceae; genus Lotus; species Lotus japonicus. The sequence continues at coordinate 43,840,189 of NC_080041.1, read as the reverse complement.
TGGTTGACGGTGTAAAATGACTTTTACCTTCTCAGCGTATTTACATCAATATCAATATCAATTTTAATGGTATTTTTATTGAATTTTCGGATTTTTAACTAATTTAGGATTTTATGAGTTTTTATTGTGATTTTCTAGATTTTGATAGTTTTTATCTATATTTATTTAGTACCTTTTAAAATTTTAGATTTGATTAGGACTTATGTTGTTTATTTCATGATTTTATCTTATTATTTATTTTTAGAGTAAATAAATAAATTAGATAGCAAATTTCACGTGTCAATTTGTTATATAGCTATATAATATTTTTTACAATCTATTTAATATTTGATTGGTTTTAAAAGGTGTATGATGGGCAAATAAATATTGATTTTTTTAGTTAACAACATCATTATTAGTTTTATTTTAAATTTTAAATTTTTTTATTTTCTAAATCAAATAGATATGATTTTTAAAAAAATTTATAGCATCAATATTTTTTTATTCAAAAAAAATATCATCAAATTTAATTAATACTTTACAAATAAACTTTTTCTTCACCTAAAATTTATTTCCATAACAAATCTTGAAACCGATTTTTTAAAGGTAATTTTGAAGAAAATTTTCAAACCAAATATGGAAGCTGATCACATTTTATCCTGGTTGAAGGCATTCAAGGTTATGCATGTTTCTCTTAGTAGCTTATAACTTTACCCAGCTTTAATTTTGTAGTTGATAGGGTGTATATACCATAAAATTTAATTAATACTCTAAAAAAAACTTTTTCTTCACCTAAAATTTATTTCCATAACAAATCTTGAAACCAATTTTTTAAAGGTAATTTTAAATCTGAGAAACTTTTTCATAAGATATTAAAATTTTAAAAGATTTGCCCTAATTATCTAAGATTTACCTAGATTAAATAAAAAAATAAAATTCAATAAAAATACCAAAACAATTAATTAATAAAAAGTACCAAATCACAATAAAAACTCATAAAATTCTTAATTGAATAAAAATTCGAAAATTCAATAAAAATAACTAAAAATTTAATTAATAATCTAAAAATAAACTTTTTCTTCACCTAAAATTTATTTCCATAACAAATCTTGAAACCGATTTTTTTAAGGTAATTTTAAATCTGAGAAACTTTTTCATAAAATATTACAATTTTAAAAGATTTGTCTTAATTATCTAAGATTTACCTAGATTACTCCTTACTAATACTGCATCAGCCATCTCCTCCCCTATGTGTCTCTGCTGTGAAGCGGTTGGCATGGAGGGAAAATGACGAAGATCACTCGAGTATGCAACTTGCTTCATGTGGTGCTGATAATTGTGTAAGTTGATAATTGTGTAAGTGTTTGACATAAATGTGGTTGAGTAATTAGATTATTTTCATCATCCTCTTTTGATATACTTGTTAGAATGATTTTCTATTCTTATAGCTATGGCTAAGGAAAATATATCGTAATTCCGTTGGTCTTCAAAAAAAAATATATACCCATCAAACACTCATCCTAAATCATCTTTTCTCCACCTGAAACTCTCATCACCGCTACTCACAGCCACACTGAGCCGCCGCCATGGTTCTTCAGTGTCGTTGTCAGTCACGTGTTATGTTACCCGCCTCCTGTCCCACCAATTAGGTAATTTATCCTTAAATTTCTCTTCAAATTATGTAATTTATTTATCCCTTAAATTTCTCTTTAAATTAGGTATTTTATTTGTATTCTATACTTCATATTTGTTGTGCGAATTGTATTGATATCAGGCAAGATATCTGTGATCTGCAATTCAATTCAAAATTTGAATACAAGATTGAATAATTACTAAGCATAAAATCAAAACCGAATTTGTCAGAGCTTCAAAATATGATCAGCCAAACTATTAATCAATGGAGTTATAATTGATTTACTTTAATGGTGAACTAGAGGCGTTGTCAAACTTCATTGACTAGTTGTCTCTATCAACTTATTTCTTTGTTGTTGTTGTTGTTATTGGTTATTTGTAGTGTGACTTTACATGTCAACAAGAAAAGCAGGAGGTATGGAAGAAAAGAAAGGAATGACAAATTATGGACATGAAGCACTCCAATGGAAAATTTTATAAAGGTCGGTATTCTTTTTATTCAAAATTAATTATTCATTGCCCTCTATTTTAAGCATTAGACTTTCTTTCGAATCCTTTCTACTGCAAATTTTAGCACAATTTTCTCTTGACTTTTTCTACTTCCAGTTCTCTCATGAAAGTTGATGCATGCTTTGACTATACAATGAAGGCAACTATATGCTTTTCTAGAAATTCAGTTCACACCAAACAATTTGCTAAATCTCACTAATTCTATTTATGAAGAAAATACTCTTTTATATCATTTTTGGTTCTCTCGAGCCAAAATCGCCACTAAATGGAGTTTATTTTTGGAATTTTGCAGGAGGCATTGGTATTAAGCGAAGTGCAGAATGATTGGTGGAAGTTATGTAGAGTTTACCATTCCTATTCCAAAGACCAATAAAGGTACTACAAAGTACAAATAAGTTGTTATACATAGAGTGGTTGGAATGAACAATATTTAGCAGCTTTCAGGATAAATCACTCACATTTATTGTTAAAAATAGTTAGTCTTACAGTTAATACAATTTCTTTTGAGTGTTTTCAGATGTAGAATCTATACGGTATTCGAGCTACCATTTCAGATAACGAGAGGGAGAAGGATATGAAGTTTGAATATTTGTGAGTCTTTATCACGCCCAAGGAAATAATTGAGCTGGATTTTTTGCAGGTATTGGTAATTTTGAATTTATAGGTAAATCAAATGTAAAACAAGCAATGAAAATTTTGTTTTTGATAATCTTGGTCTCCCTTAATGAGTTTATAAACACGATTAGTAAGTACTCATTGCCTAAGGATGAAGTATTTAACTTTGCAGTTTTTATTGTAATTAGAATTTGTTTTATGAAACTGCAGACTCAGAGGTTTGAGACTCCATTAAAATGATGCCAAACTGTTGAAGAATAAGCCAGGGCAGCAGTTGAGCCCAAGTGTTTGCTAACCAAAATCGTTGTGATGACTAAATTTTCTTTTGCGTATAGTGTATTGTAGTGCTTAAGATAGAAGAGAACTCTTAGAATCCCTCTTATGTGAGTGTAAGAAAGAGGAAGCTGCACCTATATATTTAAACAATTTTAGTCCTTTTACTTATTAATTGGTGTGTACAAATTTTCAGATGGCTTTTTGTCTATAAATAATTGTTCAGGAATTTTTACTTATATGGATCATAAAACTTTCAGCTCTAGCATTTTTTGGTGATGCTAGAAGATTCATATATAATCTATTTTTATTTTATTTTGTTCAAATTACAGGGCAAAAAGCTCCTACGGGAAAGAACATTTTAGCATGAAAATGCTTTGATGTCAAACATAATAAGAAAATAACATTTCATATATGATTTAAGTACATTGTTCATAGTTTTTCTAATGATTTTAGGAGTAAATATACATAAAAATTATGTGAGATTTCACGAGGTCTGTGGTATTTCATTTGTGTTATGGAGTTGTTTTATTGAATGATTATCTTTGTTAGTTTCTTAATTCCATCAAGTAAGAATCTTAACAAATAGTGTTTTTAGCATGTCAAATTTGTATACACCAAGGTATTGATTCATGCCTCAAACACAAGAGAAAATTTCACTGTAAAAACACTAGAAAGATTTGTTCTGGGGATGCACACAATTTTCTACTGCTTATCCTTTTAAAGTGACAGTTCCTACCACTTGAGCTATCATACGGGGATACGAATTTCAATATATGCAACAAAATTTTCAATTTAAGACTTTTTGTCCACTTTCCTCATCATTTCTGACTCTTCTATTTCATTTGTTGTTTATTATATTTTTAATAATCAATGAATTGATTGATGTATTATTACAATAAACATATTACACGTGCAACGCGCGGGTAAAAAACACTAGTTAAACTCTAAACAAAGAGAACAAAATGTCCTTGCTTTCATTTAAATTTTTGTTCTCACTATTGTTTTCACTTTTCACTAATGTCTAACTTTAATATTATTGCACTGACCTCTCCTCCAATTTTTAAAATGCATTGACCTCCCCTCTTTCATATTTCATTTTGAATAATAGAGGGGTATTTAGTGTTATAATGATAAATTTTAGGGGAGGTCAGTGCAGTAATAATAAACCTCATTAGAGATTAGTGCAATGTTTCCAAAAAAAATAAGAGTTGTTAGTGTCTTATTAAATAATAGAGGGGAGGTCAGTGCAACAATGATAAACCTCAAGGGAGGTTAATTCAATTTGCCCATAATTTTTATAACAAGAGAAAAACTAAAGAGAACAAACAAATTAGCCTACTGCATCTTTTAAAGTAATTTTATTTTAATATCCCTCTATTTCTATATAACTGTCACTATTTTGATTTTTCTTTTGTTCCTATTTACTTGTCACTTTTACAATTTTAAGAGAGATTTAATTATATTTTACCAATTGTACTCTTTAATTATTGGTGGTTGGAGAATTGAAAAATTCATAATTAATAAGAGAGATATGAGTATATTATGAAGTCCTATCCTATATTATATCCTACTCCCTCCGTTCCGTTTTATAAGACCTAGTTTTACATTCTCGTGTTCCTAAATATAAGACCTTTTACAATAATCCAACAAAAAATATTGTACTCTTCCATATATTGCCCTTACATTAATTGTGTGTTTTCAATTCCAAAATTTTAATTATCACCTAACATTAATTACTAGTGAGAGAAAATGACAAAGGGTAAATATGAAAGAATGTATGCATTTTTTAAAAATAAATACACTGATCAGACACATTTAGTGCTTCCTCAATGAGCATAATTTTTTGTATTAAGTCTTATAAAAGGAACGGAGTGAGTACTTCCGAAATAAAAAATTGACAACTCCGGCAATTGTCACTCCCTCATTATATACCTTTCTTCATAAGCTTTAATATCTCTATCATGCGATAATTAGTAGGTAGTTTTTTTTTTTGAAAGAAATTAGTAGGTAGTTGATATGACATATTTATATTTTATAATTTTTTTCGTAATTTAAATATTAAATATTTTCATATTTTCAAAAATAACTAATGTATTAATATTGCATTTAATAGTTATTAATGACAGGATAATTAGCAAAAGTCAATTTTGAGTTTTTTCAAAAATAACTATTGTATTAATTTGATATTTAAAGGTTTTTAATGATATTAGAATAATTAATAAAAGTCAATTGTAATTTTTCTAGACAAAGTCTTTTTTTTTGTTCAAACAAAGTATTCTTTTAATCATTATGACTATTTATTATATAACAAAATAAAAAAATTTAATGTAGTACCTTAAGTTCAAAAGGATATCAAATAGTTTTAAATGATTGATTTGAAAATTAACTCAAAAATTTTGTATTTTATGTTTTCGCATATACATCTAGAAGATTAAAATGATTTTGGTATATTGATTCAAAGCATAACAAATTAGAGAAAAAAAAGAATTAGAATGTAACTAGGATTAGAAAAAAAACTTAAATAAGTGATATACGTATTTAAAAAAGAAATATGAGAGAAGAAACATGAAAATGTCTGATGTACACCGATAAAAATATTTTCATTCTATCAGTGCATGATGCGGGATCAATACTAGTACTATATACTATTTCCGAAACCAAAAAGTGGTAACAACAACAAGTATCACCCCCTCATGCTATGACTTTCTTCATAAGCTTTCTATCTCAAACTACTATTAGTAGGTAGATGATGTCATATTCACATTTTCTAATTTTATAGTAATTTAAGTATTAAATAATTTCATAATATCGAAAATAACTATTATATTAATATGACATTTAATGGTTATTCATAACATTAGAATGATTAACAAAAGTCAATTATGACTTTTTTCGAAAATAACTATTGTATTAATTTGACATTTAATGATTATTAATGACATTAAAATAATTAACAAAAGCCAACTGTGACTTTCTTTCAAAAATAACTACTGTATAAAAAATATAATATCAACTAGGATGAAAAAAAATGAAAAATGAAAATATCTATGAGTGTAAAGTACGAGAATTAATATCATATTTTAAAATGTAAATTATTTTACTTGAATTTAATAATTTCGACCAATAACAAATATTTTCCATGATTAATTTTGAAAATTGAAAATTATTTCTTAAAATGACGTTGTAAATTAATAAAAATTACAAATAATTGATCTAAGAATCTTTATAAGATAGAATTTATTAAATTTTACCCTATAAATTGGACATCTTAATTATTAAATTTAAATTTCGAAAAATTAAATTATTCTTTTTTCCATAATAAAAGCTTTATTAATGAAGAAAATAATATGATGTAAGTTCTATTAGGAAACCCACAAAAAAAATTAAAATATATGTGATGGAAAATACGAGAATTAAAATATCTATTAAAATTTAAATTATTTTACTTGAATTTAATAATTTTGAAAAAATAGATATGTAAGGGTAATAAAAAGTATACGGTAATTAAAAATATATGTATAAATGATAAATCAAAATTTATGTATAATTCATAAATTAAATGTTTTATTAAAGTTATATTTATTGTTTGAGTTTAAATATATAAAGTTAATTTTTTTTGTAGCTATAAATATTTGATAAATTAAAATTTAATTAAATTCAAGTTTAATTTTTTAGACTAATTATAAAATTTGAATATGATGTAATTGAAAAATTCATTTGATTTGTAATACAATGTCATATATCTTTATTATCTTATAAATGAAATCAAGATCATTGTCTATATTTTTTTTTTCGAAAAGGAAATATAGATATATAAGAATGTTGAGAAACAACATCTCTCAATAATGAGTTAAATAAACAAGCCAACTGGTAAAACAACTCAGTCCTATGCAATAAGAACCTCCAAAACATCCCCACACATCCAAAAACCCTTAGGTTCTACGCTGAAAGATAGATCCTCATTTGAAAAACAAGGATGAACCTAGTCAGGTAAATTAAAAACGTTTTGTGGATTAACCCCACAAAACACCCACAAGTGCATGGAGATGAGACCCGTACCTATAGAAAACAACAAACGGAGACAAACAACGATAAAAAGATAAACTAGAAATGAAAGAAGACTAGACGAGAAAACAACAACCAATAGCAATCAAGCTCCAACACACCCATCGGACCACCTCTTCAAACGCGACAATCAAGGGAGAGAAATATTAAGGGTGGAAAGAAACCGTAACCTCAACGCTCCTGACTTAACCCACACAACATAGAGATGATCAAACCCAAACTCCGTTCAAGAAGTACCTTAGAATAATTATAAAATTAATTAAAAAAAAATAGAATAATTATGGAATTAATAATATGATGTCATATATACCTTTTATTTTACAATTTAGAATTAAATAAAATTTAAAAATAAATAAAATTTCTACAACTATGTCAAACAGAAATTTAGTTGAAATTAAAAAAATGTTGATCATTAGCGTCGAGTTTGGTCTACCCCGCCTTCTAGTCTTATTGCGTCATTGTTTTTAGACGCTAATCCGTAGTTTTTCTGTCTTTTAGCTTTCCTCTTGTAACCAAAAAAAATATAAATATTTTATAAGATCAGTTAAATTATATTTATTACCATTTGAAATTTGAAAATAACTTAATTACATGTAATACATTCACTAATTTAAATCAATCATAATTTATTAGATTGTGTAGTAAAATAACTTGATTTCGTTCATACATTTTCTAATTTATTCAGCACGAAAGTTAAATTTCAAAATTTAAATTAATTTTCATTTAATTTAATATTTTGACGCAATTACATACAATCTATACTAAAATTTTGGTTTCTAAAACATTTACTACAATTTTAAATTCATTTATTATTACAATTTAAAATTTGAAAATAAGTACTAAATTATGTAGCAAAATAAGTTTTTTTTTATTAGAAAGCAAAAGGTGTATTAATTAAAAGATTGAGAGCAGGACTCTCAAGCAGGGACTACAATCCAACTAGCGCCGACGGTAACCGCAAGAGTACAAAAAAACCGCAAAGAGACCCAAAGCGCCTGGCAAAAACACTGCAAAGACCTAAAACAACCAAAAACCCAGCAAAGGAAACCCAAGACAAAAAGCCGGGAAAAGCCTACAAAGAAAGCACAGCCAAAAAACAGAAACAACCCAAATACAACCCAAAATAAGTTATTTTTATTTAAAACATTTCCTAATTTACATCAATCTTAACTTCATTGTATCAAAATATTTTATTCAGGGAGCTGCTTTGGACGATTATCAATTGTATGCGTCACTTGCGAGAGCAGCAAACATAAAAAAAAGTTAAAAATTCTTATGATTGGTAGTAAAGAAATGTGTGTTCAACAACAATGAATGTAGTTTATAAGAATGTTTTTACCAATAATTAATTAACACTTGCTAATTTACTGACTTATATTTGAATTCAATTTATCATTTTACTCATATTCTTATTTCACCCGTGCATTGCACGAGATCAATCCTAATTATATAATAATCTTAATAAAATTAGAACATTAAATTAGATTTCTTAATACATGTGACACAATCTTAAAGTGAGGGAGTATGAACGGGGTAGTAAATACTCCCTCCGTTTCTAAATAATTGTAGAGAAATTTTTTGTTTCATAATAACTGTTAACTTATAATTCCAATGAAGCATTAATTGGTGTTTTTCTATATAATGCCCCTATAAGTAAAATAAATGATGAGAGATAATAATGAACTTTAAATGATAAATAGGAAAATACATATAATGTTTAAAAAGTTAACAAAATTTATTGCATTATTAATATGTGTGCATCTTCACCAAGTGTACAGTTATATTGAAACGGAAGGAGTAGTTTTTAAGTTATATTTTTTGTTAAAGTAATTTTATTTTAATTTCTTAATGACCAAAAAGGCGATATACATGCTGGCATTAAGGAAGGAATCGTCAATCCATTTTCTGCTCTTTCTCTTGTAAGAAGAAATTAATTAAACCTTCTCCCTGAAGGCACTGAAAAGTGAAAAAACACACACACACTCGCACTAAGAAAGTGAGCTACTATTAAATTCATCATACCTTACATTCATTCATTCATTCCCATTCCTTCCCGCCCTAAATTTTGGGATTCTCGAATCTTCTTCGCTAAGCCCATTCGAAAATGGTGCCATTCCTCTCCTTCGCATTCTTCTTCTTCTTCACCATGGCATCGAGTGGCTATGCTTGGGTTGGCGTGAACTGGGGAACCATGGCGACTCACAAGCTTCCACCTGAGAAGGTGGTGAAGATGCTCAATCAAAATGGGATCCAAAACCTCAAGCTGTTTGATGCTGATTACCGGATTATGGCTGCATTGATGGGGACTCAAATCCAGGTCATGGTTGCAATTCCCAATATCATGTTGGATCAGATTAGTCACAGTCCTGAAATTGCTGATTCTTGGCTTTATGAAAATGTCACCAGTTATTTGTACACTGGTGGCGTCAATATCAAGTTGAGTATGTTAATTTATAGCAGCATTCTTGTTTTGCTTTCTAATTTTACTTTTGTTATGTGCAATGTGATTGATTCTGTTATCCAATGTAGCCAGGGGAATAAATAGGAATAACATATTTAATTCTATTTTAAATGCTTCAGCTGGATATGCCTCTGCTGATTTTGGTAATTCAATTAAGCAATTAGAATAACATATCTTATTCTATTTTAATTTTGTACTCTTCTTGGCATGTGTAATAGCTTTCATTGCTTTACTGTTCCTCAGTGTGCTGCATGATTATGCTTGATATGATATGATATGCTAACTATGTATACATAGGGATGAACCCAGGTCTAGTAGAAATGGGGCGGCACAGAAGAGAAAAAAATATATCCCATGTTCGCCAATTAGTCATTGTTGGTTTTCCTTTATGTGTTAAATTTTCGCCCCTTTTACCATTTTGGTTTCGTTGCTGACTATGTATGCAGGTATATTGCGGTGGGTAATGAGCCTTTCCTTAAAGCATATAAGGGAAACTATCTCAATAAAACTCTGCCAGCTCTAAAGAACATACAGAAGTCAGTGGATAATGCTGGGCTGAGTTCAAAGATTAAGGTCACTGTTCCATTCAATGCTGACATTTACTATTCACCAGACTCAAATCCAGTGCCATCAGCTGGTGACTTCAGGCCTGAAGTACGAGACCTCATCGTTGAAATCATCCAGTTCTTGTATTCAAACAATGCACCTTTTGTTATCAACATCTACCCTTTCCTTAGTCTATATAGCAACGATCACTTCCCATTGGATTTTGCATTTTTTGGTGGGAGCAAAATGCCACTCAGGGATGGTAATAACACACTCTACACAAATGTGTTTGATGCAAACCTTGATACCCTTCTGTGGGCTCTTGACAAGGCAGGGTATCCTGACATGAAGGTTATAGTTGGAGAAGTTGGTTGGCCAACTGATGGTGATAAGAATGCTAATGCCCTGAATGCAAAGAGTTTCAACCTGGGCTTGATTAAACATGTTCTGAGTGGCAAAGGCACCCCTAAAAGGAAAGGCATAATTGACTTGTATCTGTTTAGCCTCATTGATGAGAATGCCAAGAGTGTTGCTCCTGGGAACTTTGAGAGGCACTGGGGGATTTTTGAGTTTGATGGCAAGCCAAAGTATGAATTGGACATAACAGGTAAAAATAAGGAAAAGGGACTGATCCCTGTGGAAGGTATAAAGTACCTGGAAAAGAAATGGTGTATATTGGATCCAGATGCTACTGACTTGGATAATTTGGCTAATAGTATTGACTATGCTTGTAGCCAATCTGATTGTACTTCCCTTGGCTATGGCTCAACTTGTAACAATCTAAGTGTCCAAGGGAATGCTTCTTATGCCTTCAATATGTACTATCAAGTGCATAATCAAAGGGATTGGGACTGTGAGTTCTCTGGCTTGGCTATCATAACAGATGAGGATCCATCAGAAAAGGATTGCCAATTCCCTGTGATGATCTCTCGTGGTTCTTCTTTTCTACTTCATGGAGGACATTCAGACATTCTAAAGAAAGCTGTGGAGGTTTTAATTTTTGTGGTGTTTTTGCTCTAGCTGACAGATTTAGGAAGGAATGCAGTACATAAAACGTGTTCGTCACAGATATAGTTTTTCTATTGATTACCTTTAGGAACATGCTATGAACGTGTAAAGTTCTTTTCATTCTGTAAAGAATTCATGGACTCCAGCAGGACTTCAGCAAGACAGTTTGGAACATTCCTGTTACATTTTTTTTAACTATAAATTGCTCTTCTTTCTGATCTCTCCTTATATATTTGTCACGCTAGATTTTGAATTTTGAAAACAATAATGTTGGTGCATTTTGTGGGTTCTTGGGTTTCAAACTTGGTCTGTAATTTTTTGAAGTGTTTCTCTGGGATAGAAATTGTATCTTTTCATAACTTTTACTCAAGGTACTCAAAAGCAGTGGGAAATGTCTATTACATACCCCCCTTGCATTAAAGGTATGACTGACCAGTCAAAAATCAAAACGAAACAAAAGCAAAAGGTACAGAACTTAATGTAGCCTGTTTTAAAGGATCCTGAGTGTGACAACTTTGAATACATTATAAGAAATACAGCTTTTTTGCAGTGAATGAGCTGAATATAATCTATTTTTGAATGGGTTCATTTGCTGGTTAATGGCCATGAAGGAAGACACTCTATAGATTGGTAAACAAAGGTGAGTTCACTTTTGTTGTCAACTTGTAATTATTTTCTTTCTTTCCTTGCTTGAAACAATTGTGAAATATTAAATGCAATCTAGCATGGATGCTCCTTAATCTCCGCCATTTTTAATACAATCAACTGATTAAGGGTGAGGATGTGAAGGAGCTTTCTAAAATTATTCTTAGAGTAAATGGAACCCTCCTCTAGACTAGAGGTTTTTTTTTTGGGTACATAGGAAAATCTAGACTAGAGGTTTTAGGTGTTGTTTTTATTGTTTGCCAATTAGAATTGAACATCTGCGTCATTAATTCCACATCATTAATATCTAATTCTTATATCCTAATTACCCTGTTAGTCTTTGTCTATTGGGTTTCTGCTTCTGGATTAACTAAGATTTTTCGAACCAGTCAGTGTACGTGTTGGTGTTAATGGGGGGATCAGCTTCAGCTTCTAGGGGTTCCTTAGTGGCGAGGTCGATGGTAGCACTCCACGTTGAGGTCAGGGTCGTTAATGTTGTAGAGACGATTCAAACCCCGACGAAGTTCAAAGTTTAGGAATTCATGACGGTTCAGGTCGTTAATGTTGCAGTGAAGATCCTAGTTGAGTTTTAGCTCAGATCCTAGCTCTGACCTGACTTAAAACTCGAAACTATCATGAGCTCTTTCAAAATGTTTAGATCTAAAATAAACGACAGGTACACAAAGGGATTTGGGTTTAAAACCCCACCTATAAGGCTTCCCACCCCACTTTTATTGAAAACGGGATTTAAATTTCCGTTTTTAAAACGAAATTTAATATTCCGTTTTTTTTTATACAATGAATGGTTGAAAATGTGTCACATATGCTAAAATACACAACGGTTTTTTAAGTTCCATTTTATTTGTATTAAAAACGGAAATTTAAATCCCGTTTTCAATAAAGTGGGGTGGGGAACCTAATGAGTGGGGTGTTAAACCCAAATCCTGTACACAAAGAAGAAAAGAAAAATGGATGAAGATGGTCCAAATTGAATGGTGAATCATTCAAACTCACTTTAAATTCCATTCTATTACCCTTCGCTCTCTCTTTTTATGTCTCTATTTTTTCCCTTGTCATTTCATCAATCATATTTGTCATTATTTCCTCTTCTCTTCTCATTTCTTACAAATTGGGATTGCATTGTGTGAATGAATTATTGGACTGGGCGAGACCCCAGAGGCGAGGGCCCAGGAATGCTTGCCTCAGGGCAATGCGCGAGCCAGGGAATTGGACCTCCCCCGAGAGGCCCAACTCCTAGCCTATAAATAGGGGGCGGTTACCGATTGTAAGAGACTCTTAGCTCATTTGAGAAATAACAAACTTGAAACTCAGTTACACTCTCTCTCTAAGCGGTTACACGCTTTCTCTTTCTCTAGATTCTCCTATTGCAATCCCTTCACTCTAGGTACTATACCTTCTTTCTATGTTCTTGGCTAGAACTTTTGGCGCCGTCTGTGGGGATCGGTAGATTTCAATTCCCAGACTACGTGGATCGTTGTTTTTGTTGAGAGAAGTTCGGAATTTTGTGCAATTTCCTCTGATTTTCGTGTTTTTTGGTTGAATTTCTGGTTCGCGGTTGAAATCCGATGGAGACTCGCCGTCGTCGACGCAGCGAAACGCTGGAGCAGAGGCGCAGTTCACCACCACGTCGTGTGAGGGGAAGGCCGCGCCGTGAGGAGGTTAGTCGCGAGCAACCTGAGCAACCGACTCCTCCTCCGCCTCCTCCTCCTCCTTCTCTAACGCCTCCATTACCTTCTCCACCGTCGTCACCTTCACAGCAAGGATCTCCAGCACGCTTGTCGGAGGTCTCAGGAGGTGGATCGTCGTTACCTCAAGCTCCGATCACTCACAGAAATTGGAGACGCTTGATTCGCAACGTTAACAACATACGGCAGCGGAATGATTACTTGCAGGAGCAGTTAGATTACTATCGCCTTAAGCAACAGGACGAAGGAGAACGGGAAGCGGAGCCTGTAGCGGAGTTTAAGCCATTCTCGGCGGCGGTAAGGGAGGTAGCCATATCTGACTACATGAAGAATCTTGTTCTGGAGACGTATAGTGGAAAGACTGATCCGAAGGATCATCTGCTTTATTTCAACACAAAAATGGTGATAAGTGCAGCTTATGATGCGGTGAAGTGCAGGATGTTCCCGTCAACATTCAAAGGCACGGCGATGGCTTGGTTCACGACTTTGCCTCGGGGATCCATTGCGAAATTCCGCGATTTCTCGTCGAAATTCCTCGTTCAGTTCTCCGCAAGCAAGATCAAGCAGGTCACAATTGATGATCTGTATAATGTTCGCTAGTTAGAACGAGAAACTTTGAAGCAAAACGTGAAGCGGTACAGTGCCGCATCTGTCAAGATCGAGGAGTTGGAGCCGCAAGCCTGTGCGCGCGCCTTCAAGAATGGACGGCTACCGGGGAAGATGAACAACAAGCTAAGTCGGAAGCCAGCTCGTTCGATGGCGGAAGTCCGCGCTCGGGCGAATACCTACATCCTAGATGAGGAGGACGACGCATTCAAAAGGAGGCGTGCAAAAGTGGAAAAAGATGGCGGACAAAGGAACGTGTCGCCGACAGGAAGGCAAGGCCAGGAGAAGGGAGAAAACAGTAATCGAAGTGATAAGAAAGTCAAGCAACCGGAGAAGTTTGAGAAGGAGCAACTCTATCCGAAGAAAGAAAACTTTGAGCGTCGTCGCCCATGGCAACAAACTCACCCTCGCCGGCGTGAGAGGCCAGGCGGAGACATGAACACGGAATTAACAGAACTACTTCGGGAAGTAAAGGCAACGCATGCATTTGAAGAGGGCGAGAAGGAAGTTAATCCGCCACGGGAGGCGGTAGACAAAACTAAGTGGTGCGAGTATCATCGTCGGCAGGCCACGACACCAGTGACTGTTTTACGTTACAAGGCGAGACCGAGAGGCTGATCAGGACGAGACGCTCGCAAATGACTGACCGCGGGCGGGGCGAGTGCCAACAGGGAGTCCGCCAGCAGAATGATCGCGGGCGAGATGGCCGTCGACGGACACCAACAGCGGACAAGAAGGAGACATTGGCGACGAGGAAGAAAGGAGCTGAAGAAACCTTCAACAAGGAGGTCGAACCGCTGGTTGGGACGATCAATACAATTGCAGGGGGTTTCGGCGGAGGCGGCGACACGCCGTCAATAAGACGCAGGCATGTGAGGGCGGTGAGTTCAGTGCGAGAGTTTTCAACTCCATTTGGTTTTCAGCACCCGGACATAGTGATATCGTCGGCAGACTTTGAAGGGATTAAGCCACACAAAGACGATCCTGTGGTGGTGATGGTGAGGATCAACAGTTTCAATGTGCAAAGAGTGCTCTTAGATCAGGATAGTTCCGTGGATATCATCTATGGCGACACGTTTGACCAGTTGGGGTTAACAGATAAAGACTTGATGCCATACTCCGGGACTTTAGTAGGCTTTTCGGGGGAACAAGTCTGGGTGCGTGGCTACTTGGATTTGGACACAATCTTTGGTGTGGACGAGAACGCAAAACTCTTGCGCATAAGATATCTGGTTTTGCATGTAGTGGCGTCGTACAATGTCATCATTGGTCAGGACACGTTGAATCGCCTATGCGCAATGATATCAACGGCTCACCTGGCGGTAAAGTACCCACTGACCTTCGGAAAAATAGGAAAGATTTCGGTAGATCAACAGCGGGCGAGGGAATGCTACAATAACTGCTTGAGCTTGTATGGGAAGAAGGGAGCTGGCGCTGGGCATAGATGTCACGAGATCGAGGTCTTGGAAGGCAGTCAAGGTCGGCAGGGCTTACAGGGTCAGGGCGGCGTGAGAAGACAGGGACGGTGGATTAATGAAAGGTATGGGGGGCGAAGAAGGAACCGAAGTCAGGAAAGGCCAGATGAAAGGACGGGGAAAGATGGGCAATTTACCGATGCTCATGCTGAGGGGCGCTGGGAGGACCTGGAAATGAATAAATCTAGTAGGTGCGTGTTGGCGATTGAACCCAGGCTCACAGCTAATCAGGAAAGGCGCTTGGAAAAGCTAGTATGAGACAATTTTGACCTCTTCAATTGGAGCCAAAGAGACGCAACACTCTGGAGGTTGCCCAGATTCAACAAGCCAACATAACTGGAGGAAAGTGGAGAGAAAAGGGTCGCACTACAGGGTGCGATTCAAAGCGAATTAGGAAGAGACGATCAATTTCAGGGCGAGCAGAAGACTGAAGAAGAGCGGTGCCAAGCACGTCGTCGCAGAAACAAGGGCAAGAGGAAGGTGGAGTGTTGGAAACCAGCAGGGGCCGCGAATCCGAGGCCGACAAAGGCGGCCCGGTGCGTCAGGAGGGAGAACAGGCTAGCCAAGCCCCCTTTCTACTATAGGGTAGCTGAGCGGGGCGACCAGCCTCCCAAGGGCGAAGAGTGGGTGGTGAGCACGTCGGAGCTGAAGGATGAGGTGCTTGGTGTGGTACTCTAACCAGAGGGGGCGACTACCGGGAAAGCAAAACGGGCCTATGACAAGAGCAATGGCGTGGCGTGGAGGAACAAAAATTAGGACAAAAACAAAGATGTACTCTTTTTCTCCATCACGGAGTTTTTTAATGAGGCATCCCTCAATAAATGTAAAAATCTTTTTACAATCAAATACAAAAGGATATTCTCAGCAATACTCCTAACTCACAACTGAATTGAGACGGTCGCCCGGTGGGAAAAATTCCTTGAAGGTGGCGATCCCAACACGACCTTGATGTCTGAGGATCGCTCCGGAAAGTCCGGTGCGACCGCTACTACCCGTCGGCGACGTGTGCGGATAAGCTTCTTATCCCAAAAACCTCCCCGAAATATGGGCGAGCGAAAGCCTCCCCAAAATATGGGCGAGCATTTCTAACTAGGCTAAGCCTCGGGCAACCCACATAGCCATTGGGACCCGAGCCACCATAAGTCCTCGCCAAATAAGGCTGGCGAGGCCGCACCTGATCTTACGGGAAAAGCGTGTGAACAAAGCCTCAGTTCAAAACTGAGCAAAAGTCCTAGTCAAACCTGGCACACTCTCAAAGTCGTTGAACGTAATTCAGACTTATACCGAAAAACAAACGCAAAAGCGAAACATGGCGAGACGATAAGCAAAAGGAGAATAAAGACGCTCAAAACAACTATTCTCATTAAAAGAAATATAAACAAAGTTACATGAGTTTACGGAAAAAGACACAATTATTACACAATCGTTCTAAGTATTATTAACCGTTTTTTCCTATTCTATGTCTTCATCATTCAGGAAATGCTCGGCTACAAAGCCCGGAGGATCCTCATGACCCTCCGGCAGGGGTGACCTTCTTGAACGTCCCCATTGGGCTAAGGTCTAACTGGGAATGGAGGCGTTGAATTTGGGTTTTGGCAAGAAAGAAGCCGCGACCGCGTTCGAAAACGGCAGCTGCAGCGACATCTAACCTTAACTTCTTTTCAAGGGCTTCCGCATCAGATCCGGCTTGGGCCCTGGCTGCAGCCAGAGCTTCGTCCTTCTTAACCATTTCTGCACGGAGGGTTTCAAGTTCCGCACCCATGGAAGAAATGGTTTGGTCTTTGGAGGCAAGCAAGTCCTCCTTCGTATCAGACTCCAATTGCGCCTCCTGCTTGAACCTCTCAAGCGTGTTCTCCAGTTCCAAGATCTTCTTGTCTCGGAACTCCAGGCTGACCTCGGAACGTTTGGCTTGTTCTGCCAACTTTTCGGAGGAGGCAGCTTCTTGGGAGGCTAGCTGAGCCAGGAGCACCTCGCGCTCTTCTACGAATTTAGAGTTGAGGGCGCGAAGGCGAGTCACCTCTTGTCGTAGAGCTTCAGAATCTCTGGTGGCCCACTTGTAGCGATGAAAAGCGTGGTGCAGTGTTGCCAGGGCGCCCTCGGACACTCTGTCCAAACCCTGCCTTTCAACAACTTGATCCATCCTCTCGGCTTGTGCCGGCGTGAAGGAGAGGGTAACTGGCGTCCCAGGATTCTCGGAGACCGGGGATTGAGGTGGCCTGTGATCTGGAAGTGGCGACTGCGTCGAACCGGTGGGGGGTTTTGAGGTTTGCCCGACGAGCGGCGGGGCAGCAACTCCACCAGGGGCAGCCTTAAGGAGCGAGGTGGTGGCAGAGTTGACTCCAGGGGGGGCTTTGTTGACGAGCTCACCCTGTGCGACGGAGGAAGGGACTAGAATCATCTTGGACGGTCCACCGGGCTCACTGGAGGTGGAGGCGGAAACCGGGATGTTCTCCCCGCCAGAGGGAGAAGCGGCGACTGAGTTGATTTTCTTCTTGAGCGGCGGTTGTGAGACCTCTTCGCCGAGGCTCTGTGGCACTCGTTTCCTGTCCTCGCCCTCCAAATTGGAAAGGGAGGGTGTTTTGTCGCCCTTCAAGATGACTTGAGGAGGAAATGAGACATTCTTTTTCTTCTCGAAAGCAGCTAAGAGGTCTGCGCTGGTAAAGTTCATTTTTCGCTGGTTCAAAGGACAACAAAGGAAAGTCAGTAAAATACAGGGAGCATGAAATGAGCAAAGGACGAAGAACAAATCAAGAGAAGGTCAGGCGACCTAAATATTTGGGAGTTAGCGAATCTCTAGCTCCCTCGATCACACGAGCACAGTCTAAAACCGGAAGCTTAGCCAATAAGCTTATGACAATCTTGTCTTCCCGGGTCAAAGAACTTTCGGGCGGGTCGACGATCTTGGACGTTTCGTTTCTCCAGTAAAAGGGGAAGCGGGCGGCGTCGTCTCTTGAAGTAAAGACTTCAGGATATTCGTGGGAGACCACGATTTTGAATATCTCAGGGAAAGGTCGTCTGTGACAACGGTCCAAAGGGGGTTGAAGCCTTTTCGGTCGGGTCTGGCCTCCAGGGAGACCCAGCTGCGCGGTGGCGATGGTTGGGTGGTCACGCCATAGAAATAGAAGAAGTGGGAAGGCTCTGCTCTCGCTGGATTACATCGCAAAGAATTTCAAAGCACCGCAGGATGGCCCAGCTGTTGGGGTGGAGTTGAGAAGGGGCGACGTTGATATCGCGCAGCACAGAACGAATGAAGGGAGAAAAGGGGAGCCTAATTTCCAAATCAGTAAACATGTACTCATACATGTAGAAAAAATCGAAGTTACTCGCATCATTCTAGGGGCGGCGAAATCAGGGACGCTCAGCAGCTGAGCAAACGTCGTAATAGTTGTCAAGTGGCGTCTCATGGCAAAATCCACCAGATCTTGAGGAAAGATCGGAAATTAATTTCCACTTCTCATAATAGGATGGTTGGTTGGGGGTCGTGCCCACTGGAAGGCCCCTAGGAATAGGGGTTGGTAAGGATTCGGAGGATTTAAGTCTGAAAGCGTCATTTCTTCTGCGTCAAGAGGAACTCCCCCGGGAGGGGGAAGATTGGCCGGAGGGTTGTACCGCAGGGGAGTGGCGACGGTAACGCCATGAGAAGAACTTTTGGCTCGACGTCTTGATGCTATGAGAAAGGGAAGGTGCGAGACCTTGGGAGAAATGAAAGTAACTTTGAGGTTCTAGAAACTCACCGAAAAATGGGGCAGCGAGAGGAGCGTCAGGGGTGCCGGAGTAGCGGGTTGTTGCAGGGCTTTTGTGTGCAAAAAGGGTGACTAGGAGTTGAGGTTGCAAAAGTAATGAAGGGTGGGGGGACAACGTCTTTATAGGAAGGGGGTGACAGTCGAGGGGGAACGCGTGTAAGGTTTCTATGGGTAGTTGTTGATGAACGTGGGAAGAAGGTGGAGAATCGTGTACCATGATGGCAGAATATATGATTGTAGTTGAGGGATTTGGGAAAGTGGGAGCGGCGCATTAAATGGGAAGTCACAACGGCTGATGCTGATTGGTTTGAATTCAAATTGGTAGGCTTTATCATGATTTGAGGGGACGTTTCGAGGGCAGCGATTGAGATTCTGCAGATTCGCTGACTTTTGCATTTCTTCGGCATATTACACGCGGCCTACACGCGTCAGACTACCATGATTCACAGCGCTCACGGCTGGGCGAGCAAGTTAAGCGCTGTCGCCGCCAGCCCACTTGTGGACTCGTGGACTCAGAGGGACCTGTTGAGTAAATCAAAATTTAGCTTTAGCTTTACCTACTATGTCATGTTGGCAACCATTCTTGTTCACTAGGCCTTGACATTAGTTAGCTTTTTCTCACGCTCGCCACCCTTATTTTTAAAGACACTCTTAGCTCTCATGCTTCAAGCTCGGTGTCTTGTGGACTGGGCAAGACCCCCAGGGCCCTCGCCTCAGGGATGCTTGCCTCAGGGCGACGCGCGAGCCAGGGAATTGGGCCTCCCCCGAGAGGCCTAACCGGCCCAATAAGGATAGTTAGGGACACCAGGCCCAACTCCTAGCCTATAAATAGGGGTGGTTACCAATTGTAAGGGACTCTTAGCTCATTTGAGAAATAACAAACTTGAAATTCAGTTACAATCTCTCACTAAGCGGTTACACGCTCTCTCTCTCTAGATTCTCTCATTGCAATCCCTTCACTCTAGGTACTATACCTTCTTTCTATGTTCTTGGCTGGAACAATTATGTTCCATGAAATTTAAGTTTTTCCCTTGTTGAATAAAATAAAAGTGAGCCAACTCACCTAACCCACTAACTTTTGGTGTATTGAATCAGATTATGATTTTACATGCTCATTGGAAAAGTGAGCCAGCTCTAGCTCAGCTCACTTTGTTTTCCAACTCGTGGTGAGCTAGCTTGAGTGAGCCGAATTGACTCAATTTATCCACCTACTTTTCAACATTTTTCTTCATCTACTAATGTATTTCCTGCTACATACTAGTGTTAATCTTAGGGATGATTGATGTAAAGCTGCTGGCCGCGCGCTTCGATCACGGATGAGCCTGTTGGATTTCCGATGTCCGATTGACTTTTATTATATGTTTTCGAGAAGGGAACAGGCTATTAGCCCATCTAAATTCGTCTCGTGCTCGCAAAACAGCATTTAAGCATTTTATTATGATTTTATTTATTTTCAGTTACGATCTTATTTATTTTCAATTGAAATCTTTTATTTTCAATTAGGATCTTTTAAGATCTTATTTATTTTTTGTTAGAATTTTCTTTCTTTTCCTATTTAAGCAATTGTAAGACATAGAGCAGTGGGGAATCTTGGACAATGGGTGAAAGCCCGATCCAGCAATATCGCTTGAGTGAAGAAGGGCAATGCCGCTTGTAAAGCTCTTTCGTTGAGTGCGCGATCATGACAAGACTCGACGAAGAAGCCCCGGCTAACTCCGTTCCAGCAGCCACAGTAAGACCGGGGGGGGTAAGTGTTCTTTGGAATGACTGGAGCAGCGAGCTCTGCTCGCCGGGTGTTCTCATCGAGAAGCGGAGGCTCTTCGGGAATCACAAGCTGTTGATTCACGGTCGCTTCGCGGGATTCATTATGGCATCAGTTCTAACAAAACACGTTCTTCGAAACTTCTCCAGCCCGTGCTCGATGCGCCTGATGGCACGTTGGAGGGTTGCTCCGCTGGCTTTTGCCACTTATGATCAGTGTTCACAAGAGCGAGACAGTTCAATGTCTTACGATGTTCAAGCAGCATTCTTGCCGGAAGGATTTTTTAGGAAGCCCGGACGAAGCGACCTAGTTGAGTTATTGTCAAGTTAAGCAGTTCCTCCTGTCGAGCTAGACTCTACTCGCGCTATAGTCAAGGAAAGCTCGCGCGTTATTCGTCTTAAGTTGTTGAGTTAACTAGACTCGAGGAACAAAGCCTTCAAGTTTAGCAACTCCTCCTCTCTGAGAAGAGGACACTTATTTAGTCCAGTGCAACAACAAAAGAAAGAACACTTACCCCTATATCCCTTTTGGGGGGAAGACCAAACTCTTTAACTCAATCTACTATTGTACTAGTGGATTTCAGAATTTGTTCTTCAGTTAGCGCTTGCTAATCCTTATTACGCTTACGCTTATTAAATTGAAGGAGTTAAATACTTAAACTTACAAACACTCACTATTTTTCTTCTTATTTTGATTTATGGCTTGAATCTTGTGAAGTCTATTATATAATATTAGCTTATGTTTTAACTTATAACTTGATTTTTGTAATCTTGTATCTTATTCAATTCACGTTTTGGGAAAATAAAAATGGCTTAATAGCATTTTTGCCCCCTCATTTATTACGATTTGACAGTTCTAATCCCTAAAAAAATTATTAGCCTACAACGTCCCTCACATTTACTAACTGTTATAGTTTTGGTTTTTTGTCAACTTTCATCCAATATTTAACAGTTTTTAATTAAAAACCCAATTAAAATAAGGCTTGAAGAATAGGTTTATGTTTTCTAGTTAACAATTTTATGGTTTCTAGTTTTTTTAATTGATTTTTTAATAAAAACCGTAAAAAATTGAATGGAAGTTGACAGAAAATCAAAACTGCAACAATTAGTAAACGTAAAAAATGTTATAGGCTAATAAATTCCGAGGGTCAGAAGTGTTAAATCGTGATAAGTAAGGTACCAAAAGTACTATTAACTCAATAAACATTGCAATTCACAATTTTAGAATCTCAATTCAATAATTATGATTGAAAAATCTTTGAGAAGTGATTTTTTGAGCAAATGGATTTGCGCCAACATGCTCAGGAATAGAATGTAACTGAAGACCAGATTTCCAAAATCCAATCAATTCAATTTTATTGGTTTTGAAACAAAGAAGACTTTCAAAATAAAAACAAAGAAGAGCCACAACCATAAGAGTACAGCACCATGAAAGAGAGATGCTGCCTTCTCTCACCTATAATATTCTCTACAAGACAAAAGCATGATGCATGTTAACGCACACAATTATTTATTTGTAATGAGTTTAATATATAGTAAATTTTAAAAATAACTTTTTCTAAGTGTAAAAATGTAATCAAATTTAAACTCTAGATAAAAATTATTATTTTGAGAATAACATAGAATTCAATATTACAATCCATTGATATAATCCGCTACAAAGAATATCAAAATGGGAGGGAGTAGATCGTTCTCAGCGAGTATGCCAACAGCTTTTAAGTTCTGCAGATACGTCCAAGCCCAAATGAGGATCCCTAAGATATTTTCCTTGATTTCTTCCATGTACTGCCTGTTGGAAAATTGGAGATTATAGAGCCGTGTCGTGGCAAGCCACTGCCCTGAAGCAAATTTTCGGTGGACATTGGTGCAAATCCCACAAACCGGTTTTGCCCCCAAGGTTAACACAGCAAGTGTTCAGACCCGTGCACTTGAGGCAGAACACAATGGAGTCCTCACAAAATTTGCCCAAGAAAGAAATAGAAGTCCGGAATAAAAATGAAGAAGAAGTAGTGATGTTCAGTTCTATATGTGTATCCTAATCCTTTCTTCTTGTCATATATAATAGCCGTATGGAATAAAGACCCATAAAAGCTAATAATGAGTATAATTCTTGAGGAAGGAAACAAGCTGTATTTCCAACAATTACAGCAAACGTATATTAAACGGTCAATTTGACCAAGCCAACGGGTAAAATGAGAGGAGAAAATCTGAACCAGATTTTGAATTGCAAAGAGAAATTATTGCAATATCAATTGAGCGATAATGAGGGATGGAAACGGTCAGAGTAATAATTGCCATTATTTTCCACATTCCCCCACTAATGGCAACTGAGACTAGGAAATTTTCTTGGGCAAAGAAGGGATTATGCTTAAGTGTTAATGTCCAGAGGATTGAATTAACACGTAGTGAAATGAGGCAATACCACAAATCCAATAAGTGAATTTCTCTTGAACTTAGTGGATTCGAGATATATAAGACCCCCACAACACGCACCTAACCTTCAAATTTGTAAGGACTCCGCGATAATATACTTTCACATTTATTTTAGGCCTTTCATTCACCTTAGGTCATTCATGAGTGCTCTAGAAAGATTGCCGAAGTCTTTCATAGAAGGTGGCCTATACCTTCACACTCACATAGGTAGATACATCAAGTGCGTCTCTATAGTACCACCCAAATCTTGGGCTATGTATCTCTTAGAAAGATGTCCAGATACATCAAGTGCGTCTCTATAGCACCACCCATATCTTGGGCTATGTATCTATTTTGAGCTCTGCAGATACATCAAGTGCGTCTCTACAGCACCACCCAAATACTGGGCTATGTATCAAAGAAAATTCAGCTCAAAATCACATCAAGCACTACCGCACGCCATAGGGATGGAATGTAGTGCATAGGAGTCTTCGCATGGCTTCGTTTGACCACAAAATGGGTATCCACCACACGTTCCTCCACTCAAGGCTTTAAGCCCATCCCCCTCGACGCATCCAGGACAATTTTCCTGGCCAACCCCTTTGTAAAAGGGTCCGCAAGATTCTTCTCACTTCTCACATAGTTAAGTGAGATCACACCATTTTTTATTAAGTGTCTAACAATACCATGTCTCATGCGTATGTGTCTTCTTTTGCCATTATAGACACTGCTATTAGCAACACCAATTGCTGCTTGCGAATCACTGTGAATAGATATGGTGGGGGTTGGTTTCTCCTGCATTGGTATATCAGCCATTAAACTTCTAAGCCATTCAGCTTCTTGACCTGCAAGATCAAGGGCTATAAATTCTGATTCCATCGTAGATCTGGCTATACATGTTTGCTTTGCAGATTTCCAAGACACAGCTCCACCTCCCAATGTGAACACGTATCCACTTGTGGAACTCACCTCATCATTATCTGAGACCCAGTTTGCATCACAGAACCCTTCTAAAACAGCTGGAGCATTAGTAAAATGCAATTTCCAATCCATAGTGCCCTTTAAATATTTTAACAAGCGTAAAAGAGCATTCCAATGTTCACTACTAGGGTTATGAGTATATCTGTTTAATCTACTCACAGCATATGCAATATCTGGTCTAGTATAGTTCATGAGGTACATGAGGCTACCAATTATTTTTGCATATTCAGATTGCGAGACACTAGTTCCACAATTTTTCTTTAGGTGAATACTAGGGTCAAATGGTGTTCTACCAGGTACAACATCAAAACTATTAAATTTCCTTAATAGTTTCTCAACGTAATGAGCTTGACTTAGTGAGAGACCATTTTCCTTTCTTTGTATTTTAATACCTAAAATAACATCAGCTTCTCCTAAGTCTTTCATTTCAAATTTGGAACTAAAAAATTGTTTGATTTCAATTACAGCTTTCAGACTAGTTCTAAAAATTAACATGTCATCCACATACAAGAACACGATAACATAATCAGAATCTATCATTTTAGCATACACACAAGAATCTGAAGTGTTTACTACAAATCCATAGTTCACCAAAGTATTGTTAAACTTTTCATACCATTGTTTAGGTGCCTGTTTCAAGCCATAAAGAGATTTCTTAAGCTTGCATACCTTATGTTCTTGTCCAGCCACAATGAAGCCTTCTGGTTGCTTCATATAAATTTCTTCCTGCAAATCTCCATTCAAGAAGGTAGTCTTTACATCCATTTGATGTATGACTAGGTTATGAATTGCTGCTAAAGCTATAAGAGCACGTACAGTAGCAATTTTAGTAACTGGAGAATAAGTGTCAAAGAAGTCTATACCCTCCCTTTGTGTAAACCCTTTTATGACCAATCTCGCCTTGAATTTTTCTATTGATCCATCTGGTCTCAATTTCCTTTTAAATATCCATTTACTACCTATGGGTTTACTACCTTCAGGCAAGTCTGCTAGTTCCATGTGTGGTTATGCATTATTGAATCTAGTTCACTCTTGATTGCTTCTTTCCAGAAATTAGAATCTATTGATTTAATGGCTTCTTCATATGTTTTAGGATCTTCTTCCAACATATAGCAAGAAACAACATTTTCTGTTATCTCATCAAAATCTTTTATTTCTGTAAAAAAGGAAGTGATAAAATCTGGACCATAGCTTGTTTCTGTTCTAGCTCTCTTGCTTCTTCTAGGTTCACTAGTTTCTTTCTCAAGCATATGTTGGGCAGCAGAAAAAATGGGATTAGATACAACATTATCAATAACCGGAGTGACATTAACAACAGAATTCAATTTCCTTAAAGGAAAGACATGTTCAAAAAATTCAGCATCTCTTGATTCTATAATGCAGTTATCATTCAAGCTCATGAATCTATATGCAGCACTATTTTGGGCATAGCCAATGAAAACAGCATCAACTGTCTTAAGGACCTATGTTGGTTCTCTTGAAATCTGGGAGTCCACCTTTTGCTAAACACCCCCACACTTTAAGATAAATTAAGTTAGGTGAATATCCTTTCCACATCTCATAGGGTGTTTTATCTAATTTCTTATGGGGAACTTTTTTCAAAAGATATGTTGCAGTTAAAATGGCTTCCCCCCACATGTTGTCGGGCATGCCAGAATTAAGCATCATGGCATTCATCATATTCTTAAGTGTTCTATTTTTCCGTTCAGCTATCCCATTTTGTTGTGGTGTGTAAGGAGCAGTGAATTCATGTATTATACCATTTTTACCACAAAATTCCCTTAAACTAGTTGTGCTATACTCACCACCCCTATCTGACCTTAGCCTTTTTATTTTCAGATTCAATTGATTTTCTACCTCAGCTTTGTATTTAATAAAAGCGGCTTCTGCTTCATCCTTAGATTTCAAAAGATAGACCTTAGCAAACCGAGAAAAATCATCTATAAAGGTAATGTAGTACTTTTTCCCGCCTCTACTCATTGTATTTTTAAAATCTGCTAGATCAGAATGTATAAGTTCAAGCAAAACAGATTGTCTATTAGTTACTTGTTTGAAGGACGTCTTAACATGTTTAGCTTCCACACACACCGGACATTTAGAAGTAAAATCCTCTTTTATAAAAGGCAACAAGTTTAGACTACGCAAACGTTTAATAGAAGCTACATTAACGTGTCCTAGTCGTCCATGCCAAAGATCAAGCGATTCAACGATATAAGCAGAATTATATATTCCATTATTCATTCCAATTGTGCTTATGATAAATAAATCGTCAGATAGATAACCATTTCCCACAGGATTTCCGTTTTTTGTTATAAAAATTTTGTTAAGTTCAAGCTCAATTTTCAAACCAGCCTTATTAAGAAGAGAACCAGAAATTAAGTTTCTACGCATTTCAGGAACATACATGGCATTATCTAAGGCCAACGTTTTACCAGAGGTGAGTTTAAGAAAAACCTTTCCTTTACCATGAATTGCAGCAGTTGTCGAGTTTCCCATATAGATTGTTGATTCTTCACTAATTTCCTCAAATTCTTGGAAAAAAGTTTTATTCACACAAACATGTTTTGTTGCTCCTGTGTCCATGACCCAATCAAAGACATTTCTCACCAGGTTTGTCTCAGTGATAGCAACCATATTTGTCTTCACCACTGTATTCTCTCTAGTACCTGAAAATTCAACAGTGTTAGAATTGAAATGATTTTGTGGAGCAGAGAGATACTTATCTTCCAAGAGGTTTGCTACACCCTTTCTGGTTTTGTTTATCAGTGGCATCATCACGAACACGTGAATGGACAGAAAAATTTTGCTTCAGATTGTTGGAAAATTGGAGATTATAGAGCCGTGTCGTGGCAAGCCACTGCCCTGAAGCAAATTTCCGGTGGACACTGGTGCAAATCCCACAAACCGGTTTTGCCCCCAAGGTTAACACAGCAAGTGTTCAAACCCGTGCACTCGAGACATAACACAATGGAGTCCTCACAAAATTTGCCCAAGAAAGAAATAGAAATCCGGAATAAAAATGAAGAAGAAGTAGTGATGTTCAGTTCTATATGTGTATCCTAATCCTTTCTTCTTGTCATATATAATAGCCGTATGGAATAAAGACCCATAAAAGCTAATAATGAGTATAATTCTTGAGGAAGGAAACAAGCTGTATTTCCAACAATTACAGCAAACGTATATTAAACGGTCAATTTGACCAAGCCAACGGGTAAAATGAGAGGAGAAAATCTGAACCAGATTTTGAATTGCAAAGAGAAATTATTGCAATATCAATTGAGCGATAATGAGGGATGGAAACGGTCAGAGTAATAATTGCCATTATTTTCCACACTGCCACTGCCCACTGGTAGTGATTGGGCATCAAATGGGATTGGGGATCGGAGGAACTTGTTGGCTTTTGTCTTCCTACCAAAGCTGAACAGCAACTATCTACTTGCAAAATTTAATTCAAGTCTTTTTCAATTTTCAACTCCCTAACTTCTCAGTAAGTGCAAGTGAGTAACCAGCACCAATCAATTATCAATCAACCCCATGAATATGATCACTTTCCTTATCACAACTCGATCTACTCGCAACAACTACTCCATTGATTCCTGGCCTAGCTAGCTACCTCACTTAATATCTGTGTATCAAACTCAAACATGATGAGATTAACACCGACCTTCCTCTACTTCTCACTATCTCTCGTTACACTCTCCACCTATCTCCAAGCCTACCTCCGAGTGGATCATTTCACCATCAGTTGCGGCTATAGCGGCTACGACTACTCCTTCGACGGCGAAAGGACATGGGCAGTGGACACTGACTCAAAGATCTTATCTCCTCAACACATCTCAACAATAGTCACAGCTTCAGCAAACACGTTAGGCCCTTCCATCAACCGAATCCCCTACAGCACAGCTCGGTTGTCCCGCTCCCAATTCAACTACTCCTTCCCCGTCATCACCCCAGGCCCCAAATTCCTCCGTCTCTTCTTCTACCCAGCTTCATACAATCGCGGCAGCTTCAACCGCGAAGACACGTCCTTCACAGTCGAATCCAACGGATTTACCCTACTCAAGGACTTCAACGCTTCACTCACCGCTGATGCTGAAGGACTTGATACCATCTTCAAAGAATACACCATCAACGTGAACGACGGTGAAAGCCCTGACTTGACTCTCACTCCAACCACGAGCTCTTCCTATGCTTTCATCAACGGAATTGAGGTTTTATCCATGCCTAGTGACCTCTACTACACACCTTCCACCAACCCAGGATTCAAGCTCGTGGGTTATCAAGACAGCGCTTTGTATAGCGCTATAACCAGCACTACACTGGAGACAAGTTACCGAATCAAAGTTGGAGTGCAATCAATCTCACCCAGCAAAGACACGGGCTTGTTCAGAACCTGGGAAGCCAAGGATGACTTTTATTTAAGAACACCGAGCGCACTGGATACTATACCTTTAGATTTGACGGGTACGATGAACATCACCGTGAGCCCTGATTATGCCGCACCCAAAGACCTATACAGGACAACACGTGACATGGGCCTAAACAAAACTCTGAACAAAATGCTGAACCTGACTTGGGTGTTCCCTGTTGATGCTGGCTTCACCTATATGCTCAGGCTCCACTTCTGCGAGCTTGATCCTGCAATCACCGACACCGGCGACAGGGTGTTCTTCATATATGTGGCGGGCAAGGTTGCAGAGGATCACGCTGATGTTATGAAATGGTCCAGCAATCAAAAAGGGGTAGCTGTTCAAAGAAATTATGCAGTGATAATTCCAAAGAATGATGATAATCATAAAAAGGTGAATCTCTCTCTCCAAATGCATCCTTATGGAGAATACAAAGATACAACATACAGTGACCCCTTCTTGAACGGGCTTGAAATTTTCAAGATCAGCGACCTAGCATCCAACAACCTAGCCGGATCCAACCCAGACCTGGTTCAGGCTTTGCCCAACCTGCAACTTCCAAGCACGGGTAAGAAAACGCAACAACTCAACAACTGTTATAGGGGGTTCTTCTACTGCATAAGTGTGTGTTTCTGTTTCAACTTTAAAAGCACTTTTGGTCCCCATGATTTCGAATTGTGTAAAATGAGTCCTTAAACTTTAAAAATAGCATAATTAGCCCCCAACGTTACACTCCGTTAATAGTTTTTGTCCTTGTTCCATTTTCCGTTAAAAAATTAACGGTTCTGGGGACCAAAACAGCAACTAAGGTAAAAAAAATTATTAATAAAATAAAAAAACCCAGAAACATTTTGTTGTTAATCACTTGCAAATATGATCTTCATCTTCTTCCTCTATCATCTTCAAACCTAAAAACCTAAAAAATCAAAAACAAAAATCCAAATTCAAATACCTAAAATACAAATAGAGTAATGATAATACGATTTTGTTTTTCTAAATAATGTAAAAAAAATATTTATTTAGCAAAAAGGGGTGGAAAAAAATTTATTTAGCAAAGTGGGATAGTTTTTAGAGAAAAGGCCACGGGCGCATTTTTTTATACACCTCACTTTCTCTTCCATCTCATTTCCACACATTTTTCTTCCTATCTCTCTTTGCATTTCCTGTCACATCACAAATCATATCACTCATTATTTTCTTTTTTCTTCTTCTTTACATGAGGTGGAGGTGGAAATGGTTTGTTAAGATAACATTATTGATACAAATAAAACCCATAAATTAGAACTCAAAAAACCCAAACTTTATCCTCTCCATCTCCTTCTCCTTCTTCTTTAACCTTCATCAACCCATAAATCAATGGATCTGCCCAACACATAATCCATCGTGCCCTTGAAGTGAGGATTCCTATTAGTCAGTTCTACGACATGCCTTCTATGGCTTCTTGACCTAAACCATGTTCTCCTGGTTGCGCGCCCTTCGCTAGGACGATTGTCACTTTCAAACTTTTTCTGGACATCGATGAGCTAACGCATACACCAAGCCACAATAGGAACATACCCACATATCATAAGATCTTATCAGATATAATATTTGGAAATAAAATTGTTTTTCTTAAGCAAATCTCACCAACCCACAATATTTTGTTTTCTGAATAGAACTGATTGATCTCTCTGCAATTTCGGATTTGAGGGTGGGTGGGTAATGATTTTTTTTGGATTTGAGGTGGGTGGATTATGGTTTTTTGGATTTAAGGTTTTTAGATTTTGTTTTTTTTCTTTTCCATTTTCCCCCTTTTTTTGGAAAAAATTTGAAGAACATATGAAGAATGATGTATGAAGAAGATGAATGTTTCTGGATTTTCCATTGACTGAAAATTGATAAGGACCGAAACCGATAACGGAGGAATTAGTGTGGGACTGAAAATGCTAATAAAATTCCTTAGGGACTTGTCTTGCACAATTCGAATTTGTAGGGGACCAAAAGTGCTTTTAATCCTAAGTTTTTTTTTGAAACAAAATACAAATAAGTTTTTCACACTATAAACCACACTCACACTAGAGATATAAGTAAAAAAAAGAAAAACATATTAGATATAAGGGTTTAATTTTGATATAAACTTTTTTACACTGTTAATCAATTAAATTTTACAGATTTGTTATGTTAGTCAATTTAAGTAGTTAGAGATAGAATGAGAAAGTGGGTGAAAATGAGATGCAATTGAAAGTTAATCGTAAATGAATCAAAACTCTTTCAAATAAATTTTATACTTAGAAAATGTAAAAATAAAAATATCATAACGGGATGAGAAGTAATTATATAAAAATTAAAATTTGATTTATGTGTACTGACAAAAGTTTTTACATCTCTTTATTTTTCATTTTAATTAAATTGAAATTGAAATTAATAAATGATAATCGGATGATTGTGTAAAAAGTTTTCACACTGTCATTATTATTGAACTAAAATACACACAATTTTACCCAACGGGTGCAGATCACAGTTGTAAAAAGTGATTGTTTGAATCTCTAGGTCAAAAATCTGAATTGTGAAAATAATTTCATAAAAAAAGTACACTATTATTTACATTTTATATAATTTAAATTAATTTATCCGGATATCACTAAATAAGAGCGTAAACTCAAGTTAATTAGTAAGAATCATAAAATTCATTGAATAATATAAAGTGTATTGCAATTGTTAGCATTTCTTTTAATTAAATTTTAGTCATGGAACTCCTTTTACCTCTTTAAAAACCACGCTTATCCATGCCTAAACCTTGAAGATATATATATGCTTTAAAAATAAAATAAAGAAAACTAGAAAAGAGATTATTTTATTTTATCTTTAATAACTTTTTTTAATCATTTTATGCACCTTTATCACTTTATGTGTCTTTTAATTTGATTGAAGTTTATTAAATGACAGTTCCTCCAAGGAAGGCAGTGGAGTCAGAGAGAACTCATCACAAATCGGTGGTTATAATGGTGACAGGTCATCATTATACTAAATCAATATAAATTTAATTTATATGTCCAGTAGTTTCACACATACATTCAATTTTAAATTATGAAGTTTATCTTTTTATTTAGGCATATTTAGAAATTTTCTAAATTAAATGACTCATAAATTCTACTTAACCCCACCCTAATGGATCAATATGAATATTTATACCTAAGTTAATAAATAAAATATAAAAAATTTAACTCACTTATCTTAAATGTGATTGGTCTAACTAGAACCATAAATGATTTAACTCAAACTTTACCTATAGTCATTTAACAATCTCTTAAATTCAATCAGAAATTGTCTAAATGACCCCATTAGCGTTTCTTTTTTTCGACAGCATAAATTGTATTAATATAAAAGAGAGGAGAAATAGCAAGATAAACACCCTCCTCAAAGGGGATCAAAAAACATGAGAACTATTATGGAATAAATTAGCGTTTTTTAACATTACTATCTCCACAAACACAATGGATCTTTTATTGTAATTTTGGTAAGTTTTAACTTTGATTGTTACGAATTATTGCCATTATGGAATATCTTTGATTTTGTGAGAGAAAATTACATTTTTATTTTTTTCTAATATTTTTATGCATTGTGGATTTTACTCTAAATTTTTTCATCAATTTATTTTTATAATTTACAACTTTTAGATGATTTTTTAGTAGAGTAAATATGTGATGGTTAAGTTTTTATACTACAATATAATTTAACATAGGCAATTTCTTAATCTGGTATCCCTGAAGGGGTTTCATACATTTAATCATGTTTTCTCCATAACTAATCTTTTGAAATTTACAATCTTGTAATTTGTTTGCTAATGAACAAAAGGGTATCATACCCTCCCATTTTGAATGAGTACTGAAGCAACGCACTTTAACATATTGTGTTTTTAAACATACTAGTTTTTTTTTGTCAATAAAAGTATGTATTTATATTAATACTAGTTTATGACCCGTGCCTTGCACGGGGGAATTTAATTTTGAATGTAAGTTTAAAATTTGTTGAACAAATATTGATTAATTTTATTGAGTAATCATAGTGACGTGGTTTGATTTTGTTGTATTTCTGCACATTTATTTTTGTTTATTTTTTATTGAAGCATAAAGTTTTTTGAGAAAACAAATAGATCATTGTTGGCGTAGTTATTGCTGCAAAGCAAGGTGTTTTAGGGTCAAAAACGCGTTGTTTATGTAAGTTGTTGTGTAAATTGTAGAATATGTGTTTTATAGAGTGAATAAATAAAGATAATTTATAATAGGCATTCATTTGAATTAATGTATCCTTCAATAAAACACATTTATGTGGTTGAATAAATAAAGAAAGATAATTTATAATAGGCATAATTTAGTGGTTGAATGTTATTTATAGATTAAATTGTTGGTGTTTTATATTGAAGTTTATTTAGTATGTATGCCAAAAAATGAAATGTACCTTGATGTACTGTAACTGTTCCTAATAATATGATAACACAACATGTTTGTTATCGCTTGTACTTAGAAGTGTGTTCAATTTGTCGACGATTTCATTTAATAAAACACATTTAAAATTTTTCCTGCGAAAAAAAAATCAATAACTTTCCTTCAATTTTTTTCTCGATATTTAAACAATCTATTTTTTTCGGCTTATTATGATAAAAACAAACTTAGCTGATATCTGTGATAGTTTCCGACGTGCGTAAGTTTCCCCAAGACATTTGTTTTTATGTTAATATCAATGCTTGTAAGTGATAATGTATGTGAAACAATTGAATTAAGGAATTTATTTACCAACCAAAAATCATTCATCGAATTCAGGGTTAAGAACATCAAGCACGTTGTCAAACTTCATATCACGCATAAGAACCATATATTCATTATACTGAAATACCCTTGTTCTACTCTGCAAGTGTATCTTGTATCGGTGCCTAAATGCACTCAAACCCCGAAAATTACGTCATACAAAGAAATGTTGAAAGCAGTACACTAAACCTTCAATGATTAATTCGGAAAAACGATTTCAAATGTTAAGTCTACACTTTGTATGAAGTGTTTGACCCTATAAATGAAGAAGGTTCATATCAATATATGCCACTGAAGTAACTAAACTATATTAGGATATTAATAATAACATCAACGGTTTTTGATACTAACTTTTGGATCCACAAGCAATAGATTATAAGACGACGAATGATGCCCTTCCTCGTCATCTTCAAAATACCACGCCCTGATGACTCTCACAATTATAGACCAGTCATGAGTTAAAGGGTTGATTTGGTCAAGATGACTAAAGCGAGGATCCATGATGCAAATATTAAAGTGAGATGAAAAATCACGTGTGATGCTAATGAGAAGAACGTGTAATGCAAAGCAAAAGAGTATCGATATATATATATATATATATATATATATATATATATACATATACTATTTATCTCAATTTATGATTGTTTGTTTATTTGCTGGCTTAATTTCGAATTTCAAGCAAGTTTGATATTTTTTATATTTAAACTTGTATTTCGAAAAATACAATTAAGACAATTTTTTAAGCATAATTATGTTTGTTTATTGCATTTTTAATATAATGGAGATATATATATATATACATATACTATTTATCTCAATTTATGATTGTTTGTTTATTTGCTGGCTTAATTTCGAATTTCAAGCAAGTTTGATATTTTTTATATTTAAACTTGTATTTCGAAAAATACAATTAAGACAATTTTTTAAGCATAATTATGTTTGTTTATTGCATTTTTAATATAATGGAGATATTTTTAGGATGCATTGATTAAAGGGTTAAATAATTTTTCCGTCCCTGAACTAAAGTGAGAATTGGTTTCCATCCCTATCCTAAAACTTTGGTGATTTTCTTTTCTTAACTTGATAAACCTGTTGGTTTTCGTCCTTTGACCATTTTCGTCCCTGAACTATAGCGAGAATTTGGTTTCCATCCCTATACTAAATTTTTTGTGACTTTCATCTCTTAACTTGATAAACATGTTGATTAAAACACTTTTAAGTAAAAAATAATATAATAATTCAAAGTGAGAGTAACATACTGATTTGCACTCCAATAAAGTTTCAATGTGTTTAAACAACTTGATAAACCTGTTCATTAAAACTCTTTTTGTATGAATCTGAAATGAAAAAAATTAATCGTACTTATAATATATACTTCGTAAATACACATTAACCACACCATATTTTCAGATAAAATCATTTTTCTTCAATAAATTAAAAATATTAACCTCACCATATTTTCTAAAAACTGTCAACTATTTACCGTTTTGTATAGAATAGAATCCTATCAATTAAATGTGAAAAAAAAGAAGAATCCTATCAATTAAAAACAATTTGAACCATATGTGTTTAATGTAGATAATCTCAGATATTTTAATAAATTATAAGCGATATATATTTCAAATTTTATACACACGTTATTTTTTTAAAAGGAGAAATATATATAATATATATATATATATAATAAATTTAAATGTTGAGAAACAACCCTTCTCAACCACATGAGTGTAGTAACCTAGTCAACCAAAAGGTTGACAAAACCCCCAACATTCAAAATTTAAATTAACGGTTTAAATAAATCATCATCAACATGATAATAATATTTACACATTTGACTTAGCATCCTATTTTGAATAAGTTGTTGGGATAATCATAAATTATTTATAAATTATGTAAATTCAAACCAAATCCCAACATTCAAAAGGTTTCGACTTTTATTGATAATATTTCATTTATTTTTTAATAAGACCATTTATTTTTTAATACGATTTCAATTTATGCTAATCTTACAAATTATACTAAATTTATTTCTTTCTTATTCCATTATAATTGGCACTCCTGTAGGCTAGCGTTCTTTTCGCTTTCGAGGCATAGCCCTTCCATGTTACCATATATATATATATTTCAAAAGAGCTTTCATTTTAGTTTAGTTCAAAGTGTACTACCAGTCCAGATCCCGACCATAGTGCTTAATTATATAAGAACAGAACAGAGAAATAACTTATATCTAACATATTTAGCATGTTCCTACTTCCCCATCAGGCTCTGATACCAAGAGGGGGTCGGAAGCAGAAGGAGGGGGATGAGAAGAGGATTAAGAGAAGTAGGACGCCACCACGGAGGGGCTTTTTGCAGAAAATTAAATTGCAGAAATTAAAAACAGGAATAAAAACAGGAGGCTCAGCCTTCCATAAACAGAAAAATAAAACTTGAACAAGATATATATTACATAAACATAGATTACAAAACTGAAACTTAAAAACTGAAAAACTGAAACTTAAAAACAGAAAAGATTGAAAGAAAGGAAAACTGAAGGAGAACTTACAGAAGGAATTCTCTCAGTGTTTCTCTCTCTAAACTCTCTATCTAAGCTCTACCAAACTCTGATTAACAAGGTTCAGAATGAGCCTATTTAAAGAAAAGATTGGACACTGTTTGAATAGTTCCGGTTGAATAGTTCCGGTAGACGGTACTATTTGACTGGCACTATTTGCTACAGTAAAAAGTCAATTTTACTGTTGCTACAGTACAAAAATTGAATTATTACAGAATAAAATGATTACAAGACGACAAACTTAGCAGAAGTCATCATCATCTGATTCTGTGGTTTGGACAAAATCTGACGACCCAAGAGAGGATGGCTCGGAGACTTTGTGTTGAGGGGCCTTTGAAGATGAGGCCTGCTCAATTGGCTCCTTCAATAATTGAAGAGCAGATTGAAGATTTCTTAGCAAGTCTTCTTCTGTTGAAGCTCCTGCAAGGGCCGCTGTGATGTGGGCCTTTTGATTTAGCAAGAGGCTGGTTTGCGGACTTGCATGCTTGAGATATTTCTGGTTGTTTTTGAACCATTGAATTACCTTATCCTTGTGAGCTTTGGAAGCATCAAAAGCCTTCCACCACTTGATGAGGGCATGTTTGTTGAGAATTGGTTGGGGTTTGGCTTTAAGACCGTACCTCCAAGAGAATACCCAAGAAAGGGAAAAGATTGTATAAAAGTTTAAACAATCAGGATAATTGTTAAACTCTTTGTCCCAATGTTTCAGGAAAAGATTGTATCCCTCCAGAACTTCAGGGGGAAAGATTTCAGTAGTTGGACCAAAGAAGCTCCACCAGGAATGGAACCAAATTGGAAAGGAATATTTGTTGGTCCATTTGAAGTAAATGAGCCAAGAATGCTTGAAATTTTGGTTTTGCAGGCCAAGGATTGTAAATTCCCAAGCTTTGATGTAATCCCAATAATTAAAACCTATAGGGTCAAAATTCTGGGAAAATTTTCTGTAGGTGTTTGGATTAGGTCCAAAGTCAGTGGGACGAAGGACACGGAGAATTTGGAGTGTGGAGTGGGTAATTAGGGAGTTGTCATTTTTATCCCTAAAATGCTTAATATCCACACTGTTTGTATCAACCAAGATAAACTCATAGAATCTCTGGGTTTTGTTTGGGTGGATTGGATCAAGATAACCAGGGAAAAGTTTAGTACCAATTTTATTGGCGAGGTTCCCTCCTGAATGGTCCCACCATTCTGGTTCAATCAAGGTTTGGAATTTGGAGATAGTTTTGGTCAAATATTCCGATTTTGGGTTAGATTGGGTAACTGGGCTAGATTGGGCAACAACAACAGGTTTCTTTCCATCATGAGTTGCTAAGCTTTTTGTTCTTTCAATAAAAGATTGGAGGGATTGGGGATCTAGGTCATCATCTTTATCAGCGATGCTGGCCCAAGATTTATTCGGAAGTTTAGTGAGGCCTTGAGGTATTTCATCTAAGCCTAATTGTTTGAAGGCGAGGAATGTTTCAATGGGCAAAGCATAGTCAGCTTTGGTTTGCTTTGGTTGTGAAGATTGGATTTGAGCAGTG
Source organism: Lotus japonicus (assembly GCF_012489685.1). NCBI lineage: Eukaryota > Viridiplantae > Streptophyta > Magnoliopsida > Fabales > Fabaceae > Lotus > Lotus japonicus. The sequence goes on along the minus strand of NC_080041.1, from coordinate 43,802,495 downwards.
GGCTCAGATTTTTGGACAGTGGGTCCAGATTGGTGGGCAGTGGGCCCAGATAAGATTAAAGAGTCAGAGATTATAATACCTTTGCCTTTTTCTCTGCCTCTTCCTTTTCCTCGGGAGGAGGATCCTCCTCTGGAGGACATCTTAAGACCTTCCCTGCAAATACTCACGAGTAAGAAAATCAGGGAGAGAATTGGTAGATCCTTTTATATATTCAATATCAAAGTCAAAAACACTTAATATAGCTTGCCATCTGGCAAAGATATGTTTTGAAGCTAAGTTTTTGACATCTTTTTGTAAGATTTCTTTCGCAGATTTGCAGTCCACACGGACCAAGAATTTTTGATTGATCAAATCAGATTGAAATTTTGAAATAGATAAAACGATTGCTAAAACTTCTTTCTTGACAGTAGAATAATTCTGCTGAGCAGGATTCCAATGTTTTGAAGTAAAAGCTATAATTTGTTCTTTGTCAAAAACCTTTTGTTTCAAAATACCACCAAAGCCAATATCAGAGGCATCAGTTTCAATAATTTTGAAAGCTTGAGGGTTAGGGAGATAAAGACAAGGGAGATTCTTGACACGAAGTTTGATTTGTTTGACCACATTGGTATGAATATCGGACCAAGGTGGAGGATCCTTCTTGAGTCTATCATGAAGGGGTTTGATTATGGTACTGAGTTGAGGACAGAAGTCCGCAACATAATTGAGACAACCCAGGAATCTTTGTAGTTGGGTTTTGTCAATGATTTGATCAGAGAATTTATCAGTGAACTCGATGGCTCTATTGATAGGAATGATTGTTCCTTGGTGGATATTGTGACCAAGGAATCTAATTTTGGTTTGGAACAAGCTAACTTTGGTTTTGGAAACAGCCAGGCCATTTCTTTTGATAACAGAGATGAAAGTATTGAGATGTTTGAAGTGTTGATATATGGTTTGAGAAAAGATAAGAACATCATCAATGTAGACAATCGTGAATTTGGAATATGGATTGAAGATTTCGTTCATAATCCTTTGGAATTCAGAAGGGGCATTCTTTAGCCCAAAAGGCATAACGTTTCACTCATATTGTCCAAAAGGGACAGTGAAAGCAGTTTTATACCTATCCTTTTCTTGTAATTGGATTTGCCAAAATCCAGACTTCATGTCGAATTTTGAAAAGATCTTGGCGTCATGAAGCCTAGCCAGGAGATCTTTCTTGTTGGGAATAGGATATCTAATCCAACAAAGAGCTTGATTGAGAGGTTTGTAGTTGATGACCAGCCTAGGGGTTCCACGTTCTATCTCAGCTTGCTTGTTGACATAGAAGGCTGCACAGGACCAAGGGCTCTTACTCCTGCGAATAAGCTTCTTTTCAAGAAGATCATTAATCTCCTTTTGGCAGAAATGAAGAAGTTCTTCATTCATTTGAATAGGCCTAGCCTTGGTTGGAATCTGTTTGTCTGAAAAATCTTTTTCATAAGGAAGTTCCACCCTATGGCTCTTCCTTTCCCAAAAGGCGTTGGGTAGATCAGAACAGATGTTAGATTGAATATCTTCCAAAATATTCTCAATCCTTGATTTGACAGAAGGTTGTTGCAATTGAACCTCAATGGTTTTGTAAGAGATTTCTTCCTTGAGGAAGTTAATCTGCTTCTCCTTGTAGGATATGACATTCAAAGTCTTTTCTATGGGGGGTTCAGAGAATTTGAATAAAATCGGTTGTCCAAGGTGCTGGACAGTAATGCCATCTACGTCAGTATTATAGGGGAAGAGCTTCTTAATGAAAGGGGTCCCTATAATGATTTTTTGACTCAAATTTCTGACTAACAGAAATGGAGTTTCGATTTCAAGACTACCATTTTTGATGATAGCTGAGGGGATTTTATACTAGATTTTTAGTCTAGATCCTTCGGCAGCGCTGAGCTTCTCAGTTGTTTTCTCAAAATATCTGGTGGGAATGAGTCCAGATTGGTCCTACTTCTCTTAATCCTCTTCTCATCCCCCTCCTTCTGCTTCCGACCCCCTCTTGGTATCAGAGCCTGATGGGGAAGTAGGAACATGCTAAATATGTTAGATATAAGTTATTTCTCTGTTCTGTTCTTATATAATTAAGCACTATGGTCGGGATCTGGACTGGTAGTACACTTTGAACTAAACTAAAATGAAAGCTCTTTTGAAAACCTTCTAGGATTATTACTATTCAGACTTATGATCATCTCTGCAGCGGAGGCGTTGAAGGCAGTAAGTCCCTGTGTGGCAGTAAGTCTATATTGGTCATACTACAGACATGTTATTAAGTTCTGAATATTTTTAATGTCCTTGTTTAGTTTCTTTTTGTGGTGGCTTAAGTCTGATCCAGATCTATACTGCTCAACTATTAAGAACAACGCAGAACCTAACTTATATTTCTAATTTATTTATCTGTTTCTATAGAACCAGGTGATGGCGATGATACTTACGGGTGAGGAAGATTTATCTTTCATGATGCTTCGTTCTTTTTCCTCCAAGCTTTCTTTCAAATCTTCCCAACCCTCTTCTTCTTCTATCGATCATCCTCATCAATCCAATCAATTATCCAAATCTGTCTTCAAAGAAGAAATTCATTTTGAAGATATCAATCAAGATCTTGACAACTGGGAAATTCCAAAAATTTCTCATGCTGAGATCTACAAACCAAACGGATCCTTTTTCAAACGATCAGATTTCATTATCAAAACCGTTGAGCAAACCTACAAGCTCAGATCTAATGATGATGAAGAAATCCATCTGCTTTCCGAGAAAAGCATCAAAGAACATATCAGCAAGAACTTCAACTATCTTCATATAGGTAGTGTTCAAGTTGGTCTTAAACCCCTAACCAGGAAATCTCTTGACATCGCTGTACTCCTTTGTCTTAGGGATGTTAGACATAATCAATTCCATGACTCCCTCTTAGGAACGGTTGAAACCAGCCTGAGTAATGGACCAATCTTTTTCAATTGCTTCCCAGATCTAACTGTTAGTCTGGAAGATAAAAACATCCTTGATGTCCTCTTCCTAAATATCAAGCTTCACGGCCTTGATATGAAGGAGGATTCCATTCCCATCTCCTTAATCTACAGGGTTCAATACAAGGTAATGAACTCCATCAAATCTTATTTCTTGCGAACCAATTGTGAGAAATCCGGGGAAACAACTCTTTTCCTTACAGATTATGATAAGGCAAACGTTATTGTTCCCAAAACCATCCAATGGAGTGATATCACCCTTCCAGAAAAATGGTCTTTGGAAAAGGCTACTCCAGCCCAACCTGTTGAAACTCCTGAGTTTCGTGAAATCATCCAACACCAATCTGGCCAAGTAGATCTCATCTTTGATAGAAGAAATTCCTTCTCTATCCCTAGATCTATTAGGACATCCTCAAATGATTTCCAATCCGCCATGTCTAGAAGATCTTTTTCTATGACTAGAAGGAACCAGCCTGAGTCTAGTGCTCGACCTTCCCTCTCTCATGACGGATCTACTATCCATTTAGCTGGATATGTCAATACTACTCCTGTCAAAACTACCTATGACAAGAGTAATGAAGATCATCAATCCACCTTATCTCCAACGTATTCTTCTCTAGAAACCCCTGGAGAGACTTCTGATTTCATTGGAGCAATTACTTCCGAATTTGTCATTGACAAAGAAGGTATCCGAGCAGACTTTTACTCTGACCAATGGACTCAGCAAAGAAAATGGTTCTTGGCAAAGTATCAGGGTGAAAAGAGAAAGAAGATCCAAGAAAAATTCTATGGGTTCCTTGAGAAAACCCAGCAAAACATCTTCTTTTTTGAATGGTTTCAAGATTACGCCAATAAGAATAGGAAATCTTACCCCTTCCAAGTTGGCATGATTAAATGGCAGCATAAGGATGGAAAAGAAACCCTTTCAAATCTACCTCCTAAAACTCCTTTTCTTCTTAAAGGAGCCCAATCTACACCTGTCCTAGCTTCTCCCTTCAAGACTAGGAAAGAAGAAGGTGATGTCACTGGTAAAGACATCAAAGACCTTATGGAACAATCCAACTATACCAATAAGTATCTTCAAATTCTTGGAGAATCCCAATCGCAGGATTCCTCTTCCAGGAAAGGTAAAGAAAAGGTCAAGATCGAACCTTCCTCTTCTAATCTTGATATCCCTAAAGGATGTCAACTTGAGAAACCTCTTCTCAAACCTTTTCAAATCAGTAGCCGTTCCAGACACTCGGCTCAAACTCTTCGGGCTAAAAAGGAATCTGACAATGAGCTCCTCCAAAAGGTGGTTGAGCAACTTCAGCTTCTCAAACAAGTTGTCCCGGAAACGCCAACACCAACCCCGGAACCAACTTCTGAAACTATTTCCGATCCTACTGTTTCGGCTCCTGCTCCTCCTAAAGAGACTTTAATCCGCCGAACTTCTACTCGTAATACCTCTACTTCTTTAAACAATATTGAAGATGGTAAGGTTGAGTCTGATTCTGATATTCAATCTGATGATCAAACTGTCAAAAGTGTTCCTATCAACACTGTCATTCACAATTCTAAGAATCAGTGGAGAAAAGAAACCAAGCTCTATTATCCTAGAGCTACTGCTCCTGATCTTCTTTTAGAAGAGTCTTCAAACTTCAAAAGCTTTAGTGCCAACAATGTCTATGAATGGAACATTGATGGTGAAAATGAGTATGGTATCACCAAGATCCTCCAAAATATGACTATGGTAGCCACTGCCTATGTTACCGCCAACAATTGTCCTGAATCTCTTATAGTTGAAGTATTGGTTGCTGGTTTCTGTGGCCAGCTCAAAGGTTGGTGGGATAATTATCTCACTCAAGACGAAAAGGATCAGATCTTGACTGCTGTCAAGACTGATGAAGAAGGTAATCCTATCATGGAAGATGGCAAATTCATCTCTGATGCTGTCAACTCCTTAATCTTTACCATAGCCCAACATTTTGTTGGAGATCCTTCCCTCATCAAGGACAGATCTGGTGATCTTTTGTCCAATCTTAAGTGCAAATCTTTGGGTGATTTCAGGTGGTATAAGGATACCTTCCTGACCAGGGTTTACACCCGTGAAGACAGCCAACAAGCCTTCTGGAAAGAGAAATTCCTGGCCGGTCTTCCTAAATCTTTTGGCGACAAAGTTCGTGAGAAACTTAGAAGCCAAAATCCGGGGGGAGAAATCCCTTATCATACCCTTAGTTATGGACAGCTCATAGCTATCATTCAAAGAGTTGCTCTCAAAATCTGTCAGGACGACAAAATCCAACAGCAACTCACTAAGGAGAAGTCTCAGAATCGCAGGGATTTGGGTACTTTCTGCGAACAATTTGGTATTCAAGGTTGTCCCAAGAAACCTAAACCCATAAAGCAAGATCCTCCTCCCAAACAACAATGGAGAAAGTGATCTAGCAGGAATGATCATAGGAAACCCAAGCCTAGATCAAAACCCCAATCTTCGCAAATTCCAAAGAACCCTCCTGAGACTAGACCCTCTCAAGGAAAAGATGTTACCTGCTACAACTGCGGCAAGCCGGGCCATATTAGCAGGTATTGCAGACTCAAAAAGAGAATCTCTGAGCTTCATCTTGAACCTGAGATCGAAGACAAGATCAACAATCTTCTCATTCAAACTTCTGATGAAGAAGAATCTAATCCTTCGGATTATGAGGTCTCTGAAGACCTAAATCAAATTCAGAATGATGATTCTCAATCATCATCCTCCGTCAATACCTTGTCTATCAACACTTTGACCAATGAACAAGATCTACTCTTCAGGGCCATTAATTCTATCCCTGATCCTGAGGAAAAGAAAATCTATTTGGAACGCCTCAGATCTACTCTTGAAGATAGGCCTCCCAGAAGTCCTATAACCACCAATAAATTCAATCTTAGAGATACTTTCAAGCGTCTTGAGAAATCTACGGTCAAACCCGTCACTATTCAAGACCTTCAATCTGAAGTCAATTCCCTTAAGACTGAGGTTAAAAGTCTCAAACAAATCCAAACTAGTCAGCAGCTTATCTTGGAGAAACTGACTAGAAATTATGAGGAAGATGATTCTTCTGTACCTGATTCCAATCCTGCTCCTAACAACAATTGCGAAGACTTTCTGGAAAATATTAACCAGGTCACCATTCAGAAATTCTTCATCCATGTCAAAATCCTCATAGGAGATTTTATTCTCGAAATCCCTGCCCTCTTTGACACAGGGGCAGATTCCAGTTGTATTTCGGAGGGACTCATTCCCACCAGATATTTTGAGAAAACTACTGAGAAGCTCAGCGCTGCTGAAGGATCTAGACTAAAAATCAAGTATAAAATCCCCTCAGCTATCATCAAAAATGGTAGTCTTGAAATCGAAACTCCATTTCTGTTAGTCAGAAATTTGAGTCAAAAAATCATTATAGGGACCCCTTTCATTAAGAAGCTCTTCCCCTATAATACTGACGTAGATGGCATTACTGTCCAGCACCTTGGACAGCCGATTTTATTCAAATTCTCTGAACCCCCCATAGAAAAAACTTTGAATGTCATATCCTACAAGGAGAAGCAGATCAACTTCCTCAAGGAAGAAATCTCTCACAAAACTATTGAGGTTCAATTGCAACAACCTTCTGTCAAATCAAGGATTGAGAATATTTTGGAAAATATTCAATCCAGCATCTGTTCTGATCTACCCAACGCTTTTTGGGAAAGGAAGAGCCATATGGTGGAACTTCCTTATGAAAAAGATTTTTCAGACAAACAGATTCCAACCAAGGCTAGGCCTATTCAAATGAATGAAGAACTTCTTCATTTCTGCCAAAAGGAAATCAATGATCTTCTTGAAAAGAAACTTATTCGCAGGAGTAAGAGCCCTTGGTCCTGTGCAGCCTTCTATGTCAACAAGCAAGCTGAGATAGAACGGGGAACCCCTAGGTTAGTCATCAACTACAAACCTCTCAATCAAGCCCTTTGTTGGATTAGATATCCTATCCCCAACAAGAAAGATCTCTTAGCCAGACTGCATGATGCTAAGGTCTTTTCAAAATTCGACATGAAATCTGGATTCTGGCAAATATATATATCACTCCGACTTGTTTTTTTAGAAGGAGTAAGTTAGCAACCAAAATCTTTTCTTTTGGACAAAAAACCCCAACATTCTCCTCTTAAAAGTAGTTTAAATCAGGGGTATTTATGTAGTTTTTTATTTTATTCAATTCAAAAATTCTATTTTTCTCTCTCGTCATTTACCACTTCTTTCTGTTTCTCTTTCTTCTTCATCTTCCTGGTAATATCTTCTCCTCTACCTCTCAAAGCTTCTCCGGTAATCCTCTCGTTGGATTGAAATCACCTCAAGCATCTTGTTTGTTCGAATTGAAGAGGACCTTCACCAGAATTCGTGTTTCTTGTATCACTCAATTTTAAACAAAAAGCGCCCCAACCATCAATATGTTGGGTTAAAGATGCGATTTTCAACTTTACATACAGAAGCTGTGTTCAAATATATAACATGGAGAAGTATACATCAGAGTTACCATGGGATTTGATGGGGTTAATTTGATGCACCATTTTTGTTTCTTCAGATGCGTAAGGGAGAGCATGGAGAAATTATGAATTGGGAATCAGAGAAAAATTAGGTGGAGAAGAAGAGAGATTGACGAAATTAAATGATGAGAGAGAAAATAAGATTTTAATTTAAAATATTAATATTAAATTACAAATTTAACCTTCATTTGAATTTGGTTTAAAGAAGAGGTGTTGGAGTTTTTGTCCAAATAAAAAGGTGTTATTTGCTAACTTACTCCTTCATAAAATTAAGTGGGAGTATAAGTTAGCATCCCCTATATATATATATTATATGTAGAAAAAAAGATTATTATATATATGCCAAGTAAAAACAATAAAATAAATATAACAAACTCATTATAACATCAAACACTCTCAATTAGTAAATATGTTATACAACCCCAAACTGGGGGGAAAAGAACAAATAACTATTTTTTTTCTCTTTCTATCACTTCATGATTGTATATTTGGAAGGCCAAATTGTCAAGAAAAGTAAAGGAAAAACCAATGGATCATCATGAACATGTCTGTCATTAAAAATTAAATCATATTAAAAGGGTATCAATTCTCCAATCCCTTAACCAATTCTCACGGCAGTTAAAGTGGAGATTCTATGTGAGGGTGGGCAGATTACACTCTTGGAGTGTAAAGTAGAGCAAATACTCAACCCAATAACTTTTTTTTTTACAACTATGGCGTATGTAAGAGAAGCAGCAATGTCTTTCACATCTAGGGATGGCAATGGGTCCAATACCCATTGGGCACCCGCAAAAAATACCCACAATGGGTAGGGTAAAAGCCCGCTAGATGGGTATAGGATTGGGTATGGGTAAATGCCCGCAAAAATTAATGGGTACGGGTGCGGGTATGGGTACTATAGTACCCAACCCGCCCCATACCCGCACACATATTATACATATACATACAGATAATTGGTAGTATATTTTAATAAACTTAAAGTATAACTTCCTAACTTCTTTTAAAAAATACGTAAGTGAAGTCTTAATATTATATATAATGTTCATAATTATTCTCACTTATTTTTAAAATAAATTATTAACCGAAAACTTTAGGAGTTTATTAATAATCTAAATTTATAAATTTAAAGCTTCAATTCTCGCTTATTTTTTTATAAAATTTATACCTATTCCACTTATTTTACTTCTTAAATATTCGGAAGATCGTTTGTATTTTTAATTTATGCTTTTTATTTTATAATAAAGTTATATTTTGATTTTTTAATGAAGAAAGTTAAATTTTCGCTAGCTAAATTGCGGGTAACGGGTACGGGTACGGGCATATAGATACCCACAGGGTACGGGGAAGGGCATTCAGGCTGCTACCCACGCGGGTATAGGGACGGGTACGGTTACTTTTTTAAAACGCGGGTATGGGGATGAGTACTATAGTACCCTACCCAAACCCTACCCATTGCCATCCAATCACATCTCTGCTCTTGCCTCTCATGCACAATTCACATTTGGACATTACAGCTTCTATTCAGGCCATTGAAGCAGCCACTGCCCCCACTGACAAATGCCATAACATTCCAACCATGGTCATAGCCTCGACTCATTATGCCAAGTACACCCCTTTAATCATACCTGAAGGAAAATCTTCCACGATCAAGAGAACTTTTACATGGATGGTAGGTTATCCCCATTCCTCAACCTGACCAGTTTAACCGCAATTGCAATAAAATCCTATTGTTTTTCCTCAAAGCAATATCATAATCTGTCAAATAAGCATTATCTCATAAATTTACTCTCATTCAATTTAAGAATATTTGGAAATATTAAATTTCACATATCACTTAACCAATCATAAAACCATAATCAATTGTCCAAATCAAAATAATTCAAAACTGAAAGAAAATAAAAATTAAGAATAAAAAGGTGATAATCTTAATATGTTAATTTAAGAATATTTTGTCACACCTGTGTTTATTTCGTATTGATTGTAATGAATAATTTTAATATGTTAATTTAAATCTTCAAAAATATTATATTTTTTTGTCAAAAAAAGAGAAGACAATCTTGGCTAAGTTGATGTCGTAAAGTACACTGTTTTAGGGTCAATTTGTCAACGATGTGATTTTAAGTTCTTTTGTAAACTATAGAATATATGTTAGGTAGATTGAATAAATTAAGCAAGATGGGTTATAATAGACATTCATTGAAATAGTGAATCCTTCAAAAAATGTAATGTCACACTAAATTATTAAAAATTCAAAGCTAGCTAGAAAAACTAAATATAATTAGGTGAAATGTACCCAGGAGGTGTAGCTCAATTGGCAACGCAGGCTGAGTGTGTCGAAAGAGGTCTCGGGTTCGATCCCCATGCAATACATTCTTGGGAGGGATGAGGAGTCTTAATTATGAGTAAATATCGAATATGGTGGAATCCTACAATCATGATAGAACCAATCACCAGTACTAACAGTTTCGTCAATCACCAGCTTCTGGAATGTGAGGATTAAACATAATTTTAGTGCATTTAAAACCAGTAATAAACTGATATTCACCTGGAGATTTTTTTGTAGTCGGGTGTCTTCTACATCAAATATATTAGGCTTAATTGCACTTTTGGCCCCCAACTTTGCTCTTTCTGTGAAAACCGTCCTCCAACTAAGAAATTAGCAAAAAGCATCCCAAAAGTTACCCTTCGTTAACATATTTGGTCTCTTTAGTTTTTTCATCCAAAATCTAACAGTTTGAGGGGCTAAAAGTGCAATTAAGTCAACTTTCTCACCACCGTGACCTCCACTTTTGGGCCCTGTTTTCAATTTGGTCCACTTAATTGCACTTTTGATCCCTCAGACCGTTAGATTTTAGATGAAAAATACTAAAGAGACAAAATTTGTTAACGGAGGATAAGTTCGGGGATGTTTTTTGCTAATTTCTTAGTTCGGGGACGATTTTCGTAGAAAGAATAAAAGTAGGGGACCAAAAGTGCAATTAAGCCAATATATTATATACAGAAGTTGATTTAGTACGTAGAAACAAAAATGTAAATGTACCTTGATTAAGTGTCATCTTTGTCATGAGTATGACAACAACATGTTTGATATCGCCGACACTTAGAAATGCGTTCAACTCGTCAATGAATTCATCAAATGAAACACTTTTTTTTTTATTTTTTTTTGCACAAACAATAAATAACTGTACTACATTTGTAGTATTTTATCCGTTCATTTTTTTTATTTAAATTGAAATATACGAAAAAAAAATAGGCTTAAAATGATAAAAAAAAATATACCCATCAAATTCAATCTCAATTTTTTTGTTAGTTGTTAGAAATATTAATAAATTAGTCCTCCTCAAAGTTCGAACCTAAACCCTTCACCCATTCCCCCCTCCAAACCCTTATATCGCCTAGCTCTTACCACTTGAGCTGTAAATCTTGAAAATTATTCTAAATTTATTCCTTTCTTATTTAAAAAATAATAATTAATTTGTTCATTTCTACGCAATCACTTTAATTTCGTTATTAGTAATATTCAACTTTAATTTCGTGGGACAATGAATTTTTTTTATATGCAAATGTTAGTTATTAATTGTCAGTAAATTAGTTCATTCACCTTGGTTTGAACCCTGACCCTTCATTCTGCAAATCTCTTCATTTCCATTAACTTACCAAGTGAGCTACCCTCCCCCCCCCCACCACCACGTGTGATAATGACTGAGCTTGACATTTATTTATAGTCATTACAAAGCATTTACTGATGGGAAACTATTTAAAAAAGGCTTACATATTTTTTTGGTCCCTCGAAATTCAGGGTTCTTTGGTTTAGGTCCTCTAATATTTTTTTTCGAAAACACCCCAAATGGAAACTAATACTGAGGTTTTGCCTCAATCACCTTCCATCCATTATCTACTTAATCATGTAATGGACACCGACGTGACATGATTTAAGAGGGACCTAAACTAAAAAATCATAATTTTAGAGGGACCTAAACGAAAGAACGATGATTTTAGACGGACGTAAACCAAATTTTTATCATGGCCCTAGGTCCCTCTAAAATTATGGTTTTTTAGTTTTGGTCCCTCTAAATGACGGAAGGTGACAGCAAGGGCAGAAACCTAACTGTTATTTTTCATTTAAGGGTGTTTAGCAATAAAAATATTTTAGAGGGGCCTAAACAAAAAAAATCCTGATTTTAGAGACACCAAAAACAAATTTAAGCCTTAAAAAATTATGAAAAATATTCGTCCTCATGAGAGCTTCTTATTGTATAATTAAAACATCAATAATAGTAACTAAATATATGTATGCGTGCATTTTCTAAAATAGTGAATCATTTTTAGTAACAGTTCTGCAGAGTTTATGAAATTAGACATATGATATGGGTTGCTTCAGTCGTAAAACCGTTACTTTAACAGATCTACTTGCAGACTTTGTGGTGCCCAGAAACTTTCAGATCAAGGACTTCATTGTATTTCTAAATGCAAGGACCTTGTCTCTCTCAATTTCTTTCAGATCTTAAATACCATGACATAGCAACTTATTTAACCTTGTATATATAACCAAGATAACATAGCAACTTATTATTTAACCATGTATATATAACCAAGATATGGTTGTTTTTCAGTTTGGGTTCTAATCATGACGATCTTAAATACCATGACATAGCAACTTATTTAACCAAGATAACATGCTTCACAGTCATGCTTCCATGATATCACATTTTACAAAACAAAACAATTGTCATTACAAATTTGAGAAAAGATAAAACAACTACATGTTACTATCAAACTTGGCTACATTCTAATATATACAAATAAATAGTAAAAAACTGTCGAACATGTTCTCCATCCGGTCCTATTTTAAATAAAAACGAAAACTGGCAAATACTAACTTAACACTTTATTAAATTAACATTAGTTTTACATAACCTTCCTTGAAGCTCATTGAACTCCAAAATCTTCTTCCACGATGGTGCCATGCTGTCAGCACCAAACACTTGAGAAGGATATTGAGAGCTTCACTGACCCTGAAGTCTCTTGTTCTAATAATCTTCAAGAGAATGACATCAGCTGTCATTGCTGGCGAGGAAAGGAACAATCTACACAGAGGCATGTTGATTGGCTAAAGACTTTTATCTTTTATATCTCATACTTGAAGATAAAGCCTTCATAAATATTGAATCAAGATATACCCATGAAGACATTGTCAATTGGAGATTCTAATGGAGCATTTGAGAATGACAATCAATGTTAGAAAACTTGAAGAGGAAGACAACCACTTGAACCACCTGGAGTTTATATCAGCATCAACCCCCTGAAACTTAATCGTAGCCCTCTCATACACTCTACAGAAACAAAAATATTAAGAAAATTAAACCATGTAGTATATGAAGTTACCGTGTTAACCTGCAACTTTATGGTTTTCCCTTGAATGAAAGTTCTTCCAAAGAACTTCCAATGATCTCCAAAAATGAAGCAATTGCTTCGTCACTGTAATTTAGATCATAAGCAGTAAGCACTATGAAACACCATCCAAGGACATATCAAACATATGCATAAATGTACTTGTTAATAAGATAAATGGAAAGATGTTCTATTTGATAGTTTGCACTTGCAGCCCAAGACTCGAAGAAAGGAATCCCAATCAGATCCATATGAAAAAAGAAACAAAAAAAGAAAATTACTCCAGACAATCCAAATGCTAGAAAATCAATGCCATTCCGCAGAATTAATAACACCAGTAAGTTATGCTCAATGTCATCCCCTATCTCTAGTTAGGATTATAGTACAGAGTCTGATGCATCTTAAGGAAGATGGAGAACAGAAATCAAAAGGGTGCCAAAAAAGCTTTAATCAATTTAGAAGAACACTTTGAATCAGTTTGATCTCCCACTTATTATGCTACATATGCTACCACAAATAATAAAGCTGTGAAATTGCAAGAACGAAATACAGTGTATATTTACAACCTATAAGGTTAACTTCTCAGATCTCACATGGTCATATCTTTGGAACCAACACAAAACTTGCAAATGCAATATCATATCCAGAGTTAAATTCAAATGTAAACAGCCAGAGTTCTCAGATCTCACTACATGGTCAAATCTATAAGGCTCATACATTGGCTCACCTTTTTCATTCTCTGCTTTATTTTCTCCTGCTGATAGTTCACTTCCTGTTCACTCTTTAGTTGCTCTCCTGTTGAGTCAAGTAGTAAAGTAATGAGGATTAGAGAAAGGAAAAAGTATCAAAAATTAAAAAACTCCAATACCATCAACTGACGATGCAACAAAAAAAATGTTTCAATTTGTAAAGAGTGATCATGTACTTTTCGGTTAATACTCTCCCTCCCATAAACCGTGACCCGAGTGCAGGAATCTACAATAACACATCTAACAGGATCAAAAGAAACACGAGAATGAACTGAGTTACCTGAAAGTGGGATGGAAGCTTCTACATGAAAGTATAGTACATGACAGTGCACTTAACATACATGAAAACTCTTTTACCCCCTGCTATTGCGCATAAGCAAAGTTCTTCAATTTTCTCCTGATTAATACAAAAGGAAGTTAGCATCAGATTAACAAAACCAAGGAATACCTGAAGCCAATGAATGATTGAGTAATGTTTTGGATTTGAACTCAGTTCAAGAATTACCTTGCGAATGGCATACCACAAAACTAAATCAGATTAATATCAATATGCAAAGAAAGAAGGCACCCTCACTTTGGGGCAAAAAGTGTAATTTTAGACCATCAAAATAGCAGCGACAACAAAGGTAATCTCTGACACTGAATAAAAGAGTCAAGCAATGATCAAGCAACCAAATAAACTTATAAAAAGTGAAAGAGAAAATGCAAATCAGTAAGTTGTGTTATGAAAACAACTCACCAATCCTCCTTGTGATGAGTTGAATGCTAAGGTATGGCAAATACCCAGTACTTTAGTCTCTAGATGATAAATAATATCGCTTGACTGCCAAAATGAGAGATGATTTAAAAAATAAGTTGTTAAAAAAAAATAGAAAAAACATACCTCCCCAAATAAATGAACAACAAAACCAAATAACAATACCTTTTCAGCCAATGCATAGAATATGAAAAGTAATAACAAAGAAAGAGTTGAAATGATGAACCTTTGTTTAAACTCACTAATTTGAAAGTGTAATAGAAAAAGTAATTATCAAATAGAGAAATTGAATGTTACTCCTGATATGAAATTTACGGGATTCCCTATTTCAGGGGATAATAAGTTCCAAAAATAGGTAAAAAGAGATGGGCTTGGCGGGTCAAATTTCAAATTCGAATTTGAAACTTTTTTTTTCAAATTTGGAAGATTGTGGCATTGATCGATTATAAATCTGGATATAATGGCTCTAGAGTGCAGATTTGCATGTTTATCTCTTCTGATATAAAGGCTCAAGAGTGCAGATTCTTACTCTTTCAAAAAAAAAAAACAGTAACAAATGTTTTGGAATAAATAAAAAAACGTTACATAACGTGATTGAAGGAAATAAATTTCCTGATTTGAAATCTGTTCTTGAATTGCAAATAAGGCAGCTAAGATCATTAGGCAACTAATCAACAGATAGCATCGAATAAGAAAATAAACAATCACCAATTTTTTTTGAAAAAGGAATAAAAAACAAATCCTGCTTTGAACATACCTGAGATGGCGATGAGGTCAAACTTGCAGCCACGATGAACTTGAGGATTCAGACACAGGAACTGCAGGAGGTCTGTGAAAACAATTCTGAAATTCTTGCACATACTCAGCTGGAAACCGTGTGGGTGGTGATACTATGAAGTACCAAAAACAAACAAATATAAGCATAGCTGTTAAAGTGAATGGAATAAAGAAGATCAACTATCTAATTGAGAGGGGAAAATCCTAGATTTCAACCGATAAAATGGCAAGCATGAAGAAAAAAACAGGAATTAAGCTATCAGAAGACTGATTGTTAGTTCTCCACAAAAGAAAATATTCAAATTTCTAGCACCTGCTGCCTCATCCCGCAAATTTGTTGGACAAAGTCGAACTTGCAGTCGCAGACGAAAAACTACCATGGAATCTGTATCGACCTGCAAAACCCAGATATCACAAATCAATATCCAGTCAGGAAGAAGACTAAACATCTTAGAATTTCTCCTTCATGCTACATGAAGATCATAAAAGGGTTAGATAAATATTGACTTAGGATTATGCATGGAAAATAAATTTTAAAACGTATTATAAAGTTACCTTCCATTCGTAACTGAGTATGGGAACCCAATACTTGTAATTCAACCATGGGTAATCTTCATTTTCATGCATGGTGGAGAAACAGATTGGATGAACAAACAGGTATCAGAGAAGAAAATCAGAGAAGGAAATAAAGGACATAGGACATGATAAGCAATTAAATAGTATTTCATAAATGCATTAACTTAACTGCAAGATTCACTCCTTAATCTATGGAGTCATAATGTTTTTTAAATAAATTTTTGAAAAAAAGTAAAAGAAACATAAAAGTCAAACCACTATTTAATTTCTCCTAATTGTTTTTACACAAAACCTTTTAGACTTTCAGTTTTGGGACTTGAGAAGGGTAAATTAACAGGGGAAGTTTCATAAAAAAGTGCAGAATTTACCTGTATAAAAATGAAGTTTCACCTCTGAATCGGTTTGGTCCAGCCGCGAGATTTCCTGACTGCTCTAATGAAAGTTTTTTGCTGCAAATATCAGAGTCTTTCAGAAATACCAACATGACTAAATCACTCGGAAATTTTATAAGCTTTCTATTTATTTGACACTGATCTTAACCCTTACCGAACAAACATAAAATGACATGTGGCGGAATACATTATATTGCAGGTACTATATTACAGTTAATCAGTTCTTAAAAGACACTAAGAAACTTCAGAAATGTGGTATAGAATTGAAGTCCAGTGCTGTTTTATGAGAAGATATCCATTTTCCCCTTTACCTTTTTTAAATTACGATACTCAACAATCAGCTCTGACTTAAAAGAAAGTGATTTTTGATTCTACTGAATGATATACTAATACCAGTCACCAATAATGTAATTGATGGAAATAAATCAAAAGCAGGCAAAACCGTTCCAATGTTCCAAAGCCCCAAAATTCAACAGAAGGGTAGTTCAAAAATTGAAACTAATGTGAAGAAACAAACACTAAAAAATCATCCTCAACCAAGAGATACAAAATTGGAATTGAAATTAGGTAAATTAGGGAAGGGTGTGAATTTGAAAACCTCAGAATCCAAAGCCTCGCTGGGTCCAACATTTTCACGTTCTACATACGAAAACACAAACAAAAAAAAAAATTGTTAGTGATTGCTGCAAACTGAGAAGTAAAGGAGAAAATGCCTTGTACGGGACTGTGGACTGAGAAGAAATTAAAAGGTTTGCTTTTATTTGCACCCAAAATTGAAAGGCTTGCTTTTATTCGTACCTGAGAATTAGAGCTCCTAATCACATCCTGGATAAGACGAAATGGGTGTCATTTCGGGCAAGAATATAAAATCGTGATAAAAAACCATCAAAACAAACAGGAAAAAAAGTAGTTTCGTTTCACATAAACAAAATTGAAGACAAATAACCTTGAAATGAAGCGGATGAAGTGCGATTAGAGGTTAGAACCCTAAGAAATTGAAGAGCCTGCCATGAAGAGCGATCAGAATAAAAAAACCGCATACACCAAAACATGATAAATTCCATGGAAGGGAGGCGATGAGAGATGGCAGACAGGAGCGGCGGCCTGAGAGAAGGACGGAGAACGCGTTTTGATAATAGGAATGAAGGGGAAAGCGGTTTGAAAAACTGAAACGCAGAGAAGGAGAAAAAGTGAGAGTAGGGGAAAACGCATTTTGATAATAATTGCCATTAAAGAGATATGAGTGTAGGTTAAGAAGAAAGGTGTAGGATAATAGGAATGAAGGAATGCATGCCATGTAGGATTTTTTCATGTATTAACCAATCAGGAGCTGCCATACAGGCGATGACTGGACTGAGATCTTTTCCTGAATGTATATACTATGGATAAGTTAGGATTATTATGGGTAGAGAAAAAGGATGATGCACCGATGGTGTAAAGTATTTTTACACCGTCAACCAATCAAATTTCAAGGATGTACCACGTCAATTAATGAAATCAAATAAAAAGAGAGATTTTCTCATATCCTTGAAATCTGATTGGTTGACGGTGTACCAGTGCATATAAATTAAACTCTGAGTACTCCAAACATACTAGTTTCTTATTATAGTTTTTCAACATACTAGTATTGATCTCGCGCCATGCACGGATGAGAGTATGAGTAAAATGTTAAATTGAACTTAAATATAAGTGAGTAAATTAGTAAGTGTTAATCAATTATCGGTAAATATATTCTTAATGTTGAACACACATTTTCTTTACTATCAATTATAAGAATTTTCAACTTTATTCTGTTTGTAACCCTAGCAAGTGACGCATACAATTGGTCATGCTCTTGCAATAAAAGCAGCTCTTACTATATAAAATATTTTAAATACAGTTAAATTAAGATTGATTCAAATTAGGAAATATATTAAATTTAAATTGCTACATAATAATTTTATACTTATTTTAAAATTTCAAAATATAACAAGAAAAAAATTTAAATTTGTAGTAATTGTTTTAGAAATAAAATTTTAGTATAGTGTTGTATGTAATTTGCGTAAAATATTTAATTTAATTCAATTAAATTAAAATTATGAAATGTATTTTTCATGGTGAATAAATTATGAAATATAAGAACGTAATCAAGTTATTTTACCACACAAGCTAATAAATTATGATTGATTTAAAATAGTGAGCTTTCAAAAGATTTAAATTCGTGAATGTATTTAATATATTAAGTTATTTTCAAATTTCAGTTGGTAATAAATATAATTTAACTAATAGTATCACATATTTTTGTAATGGTGATTATAATGATCACCATCTTTTTAAATTTTTGAATCAAATTTTATTAAATTTCTACATGAAATAGTTGTAGAAATTTTATTTATTAATTTTTAATTGTTTTTAATTCGAAATTATAAAATACAAGAGATATATGACATCATATTACTAATTTTATGATTATTATAAAATATAGATAATGATCTTGATTTTATTTATAAAATAATAGAGATATACGACATTGTAGTAATAATTAAATGAATGGTTCAATTACATCATATTGTGTGCATCGTTAGTGTAAATTTTGTTTACACAATCACCCAATTGAATTCTCCCACATCAGCAAATATATTTTTGTTTTAATTTAAATTTAAGATGAAACTTATTATTGCACCTACGTGGCATGTTGTTTGGTTGTTACTAATAGTGCATATCCATTAAACTCTTTTTATAATTAGTTTAAAAAATTTAAACTTATATTTAATTAAATTTTAATTTATCAAATATTCATGGGTATAAAAAATTGTAAATTTCTATATATAAACTAAAAAGTAAGTATAGATGTAATAAAAACTATCAAATACATTTAATTGTAGAAAAGTCACAATTGGCTTTTGCTAATTATTCTAATATCGTTAGCAACCATTAAATTTCATATATATTAATACCATAGTTATTTTAAAAAATATGAAATTGTTGAATATGACATCATCTACTTACTAATAATAGTATGAGAGAGAAAACTACTCGAAAAGGTAAAGTATGAGAGGGTGACACTTGTCGAAGTTGCCACTTTTTTATTTCGAAAATAGTATATAGTATATGATAGGATATATATTTTGGAAAATCAATATGGTAAAACAACCAATTTTTTTTTTTTTTTGAAAATTGTTAGTGAATTCACCAGAATACGAGTAAAGAAAAATAACATGGTAGAGGATAGAATCTCTGACATTAATGCCAAAATCTTAGGTTCATGTTGATGGAACTACATACTAGTTCACATAATTAGCTTTGTTTAATTGTGAGAACAAGTACTTAGATACTAAAAATTATTTATGTCTGATTCCTTCTTTTTCTCGTAATTTCATCCAATACACAGTTTGCGTAGCTTCAGGAGTTGCAGTTTTGACCATCATAATGTACTACTTTAGAAGGAGAATCTGTAAGGAAAGATCTAAAGCTCATCAAGAGTTTGAGACTTTTCTTAGAAACCATGGACCACTAGCTGTAAGAAGATATAGTTACTCTGACATTAAGAAAATGACCAACTCCTTTGCAGAAAATTAGGCCAAGGAGGTACGGATCTGTTTTCAAAGGAAAGATACATGATGAATGTCTAGTTGCCGTGAAGGTGTTGAATAGCTCAAAAGGTAATGGAGAGGAATTCATAAATGAGGTAGCAAGCATTAGCAAAACATCTCATGTTAACATAGTTTCTCTATTAGGATTTTGCTTTGAAGGATCTAAGAGAGCATTGGTATATGAGTTCATGTCTAATGGGTCTCTAGAGAAATTTATATATGGGAAAAATCCAATGCCAGTAGAAAACCAATTGAATTGTGAAACCTTATACCAGATTGCAATCGGTTCGGCTCGAGGATTGGAGTATTTACACAAAGGATGTAAGACTCGAATTTTGCATTTAGACATAAAGCCTCACAACATACTACTGGATGAGAAGTTTTGTCCTAAGATATCTGATTTTGGACTCGCAAAAATCTGTCATGGAAATCAGAGTTTGGTGTCCATGTTGGAAGCTAGAGGAACTGCAGGGTATATTGCTCCTGATCAGGTGTTTTCAAGAAATTTTGGAGCGGCATCTCACAAGTCAGATGTTTATAGTTTTGGAATGATGGTTTTAGAAATGGTTGGAGGAAGAAAGAATATCAATGTGGAAGTTGACTGTTATAGTGAAATATATTTTCCATATTGGATTTACAAGTGTCTAGAAAAAAATCAAGAACTTGCTCTGCAGTGTATTAAAAATGTAAATGAAAATGAGATAGCAAGGAAGATGATTTTGGTAAGCTTGTGGTGCATACAAATAGACCCTTCTGCTCGTCCAGGAATGAATGAGGTGGTGGATATGTTGGAAGGAAGCATTGAATCGTTGCAAATGCCACCAAAGCCATTCTTATCTTCGCTAAGATCATCACCAATCCATTACTCAACTCAAACCTTGAGTCTCTCTGTGTGAGTGTCTAACATATGATTATTTTACTTTCCAATTCTAGAAAAAAAGTTTAGTCTCTCAATCTCAATGTGAATTTTCATTGTTTCACCTTTAGGTGATAATATACTTGTTTAGTATAAGATACTAATAGTTTGTATTCACAAATCTTATTGTTATTAAAGTTAAGAAAAAAGACCGATGATCAGTGTTCTCCACCTTAGAGAATTGAAGGTTTAATTTTTCTTTTCTTTGAAGTGTATCCTTGTTCTTTTCCTTGGACATGTGATTATGTATTTTTGGTAGAAGACTCATTTTGATTGGCTTATAGATATTAGGCCTTATGGATATTGGGTCTTATGCAGTTTTCTATTTATTGTTTACAGTTTCATTAATCTAGCTTTAACTACCATATTTTTATTAAGTGTCAAACTTCTAGTATATTCTCTCTATTAGGATGATGTCACTTGTTGGTCATATAGAGAATTAAGCTTTAGCTATAAACTAGATATAATACCCGTGCGTTGCACGGGTTTACTTATAATATTTTTATACAATAAATATAACATGTTGTACGGGTTTATTTACAACATTTTTAACATTGTATAAAATGATTATCGCTTAAATTAATACATATATTAAAATATCTTTATATAAAATAAAAAATAACAATTGTGTTTCTACATTTCAATAATTTAAAAAAAAAGACATTTCAGTAAATAGTATTAGAGCTCTCTTTGTATAAATAATTAATAATATTACTCAAATTTAATAATTAATATTTATTAATTAACATTGAATAATATGAAAAATAATTCATTCAATTTGTACAAAAATAAATTAAGTAATAAGTTTTTAGAGGAGGACTCCGTTTACACCAGTGTGAGTCTAAAACGCTTACACTAATTATTTACCATTGATCTCAATTAAATATGATGGCTATCAATAAATACAATTAACAAGTCACGTGTCTTATTTTCTTCACTCCTCACTTCTCCCTCGTTGTGAATTTCCACTGCCATTAACAATACTCACCATTGTTGCTCTCTCGTGTTGCGTTGAATAGAAAGAGGGATAAACTTTCTAAAACATAGGCACACTGCAAAAAACGAAAAGCAAGAGGAAGAGCAAAACCAATTTTTATATGATATATGGTTTGGTTAATTACAACTGGAGTTTTATTCTTTTCTGGTTCAATTTAGTGTTTTGCTCCATCTTTTTCCATCGATTTTAGAAAACAATAAGAAAATCAAAAGAAGGAAATATGATATATAAACCTAGACGTGACAGTAACCAAACACAAAAGATGTTCGAGGGACAACGGTGAGTATGGTCGATGGCGGCTACAGAATTCACAGTGAGAATTGTAACACGCAATTGAGAAGTGAGGAGTGAAGAAGATAAGACACGTGACTTGTTAATTGTATTTATTGATAGCCATCAGATTTAATTGAGATCAATGGTAAAGAATTAGTGTAAGCGTTTTCCTCCTCAAGTTTTTAATATCATCAAATAACTTGTATGAACATATTTTAATATCTTTTACTGAGAAGGTCATATATTGGGAGAGTCAATCACAATTTTTCAAACTGGTTTACACTTGTCAAAATCGAAAACAATAAAGCAATTTTAACTTTTACAACTATAATAAGATATAACTTAAATTTATTAACTTAAATTTATTCAACTTTAGTGATAATTTTTTTTTCTCTATTAAGCTTCCTCAAAATCATTATTACTAATATATAATAAGATTAAAAAATCATATCGAGATTGATTTTTTCAAAAAAGACACACATACATTATAGTTAATAGTAAATGTCTCAAAGTGTCATTTTTAAAATTAACATGTTTTATCTAAATTATTTGTTGATAATATTATTTTATTCTAAATCAAGTTTAATTCTTGATATTCTTAACTAATGCAAAATTTAAGTCAATTTCTAAGTTTATAAATGTTATTAATTAATGTAAGTAATTGAAAGATTTTGACAATAGAATTTTATTCAGTTTTTAATTTTATTAGGTATAATTGCACATTTAGTCCCCACTTTTACATTTCCCAAGATTTTGATCCCTAACAAAATTTAATTGCATTACCTTTGTTAGCAACTTTGGTCTTCCGTCCAATTCCATCAAAAAACATAGGTTTCGGGGAAAAAATTTAGAAAACCCAGAAAAATATCCTCTTTATCTCTTCTTTCCATATCTTCATCATCTTCTTAATTACTCTTCTTCAAAACCCAGAAAATTAAAATCAGATTATCAAAAAATTGTTAAAATCTTTGCTATTGGTTCATGTATTTTAATACAAATGTATGACGATTTTACTTCTTGATGTATTAATGAATTTTTTTTACGTTAAATAAATTAAAAAATAAAAATATTATGACTCATATATTTTTTATTTTTTTTAAAGTAAACAAATATTTTTAAATCATTATATTAACTCATATTAAACTTCCTACCACAAATAAATATTTTATAACTCTTTTTTTGGGCTTACATGTATCCTCTGAAGAATCTTCCTTTATAGGCAATACTGCTCGAGCCGAAAATTTTCACATCATGGAGTTAACTCTTTCAGCGAAGTTTTTTCATCCACAAAACTCGAACTTGAGACATTGCTTAAGGGAAATCAAGCATCCACACATATTTTTTCAAATCAATGTTTTATATATTAAGATATTTATTTATATAAATTATTTTTAATATTTGTTATCATTATATAACTAAAAAATTTCACATGTTAGTTATATATGAGTAGTTTTATCAATGTAATTTTTTGGTTGATTAACATCAGTGTAATTTTTTTTATTAGAGTGTGTGTTTCATTCTTTTTTGTTTCACACTTTTTTAAAGAACTAAAGTGTTGTGTCATGTTCTACCTTATACAACAAATACGGAAATTAGTTGGTAGTTGATTAACATATTGCGTTATAAATTTTGGTGATTTGTTTTTATTTTAATGTATATAATATAAAATGAATTTTTTTATTTCTTAATGTATTTGTAACAAACTTTCAACCGAGTTATATATTTTTTTTTTGGAAAAACCAAAATATATATTAATTAAAAATACAAAGGTTTTAATGAATTAACAATACAAATAGCTAATGAATTAAACAACTTAATTCATTTTTAATATTTTAATTTAATGTATTTCATACAAAGGTTTAAAGTGACTTGTATTTCATACAAATGTTCAAAGTGACTTTTACAAATTAGTAGGTAGTTGAATATATTATGACTTAAGAAATTTTATTTAGTTTTAATTTTACTATTAAAGGTATTAATACAAAAGAAATGTTTTACTATTTAATGCATTTAATGTAAAGAAGTGCAAAAAACTCAAGTCTCCTTTACATATATATATAGATTGTATCTTTTGATATTGAAATGAATAACAAGAAAATTGATAAATTTTTATTTTATTTTCCTTTCTTCATTTTCTTTAAATTGTCTCTCTTTGAGTTTGCTTGGTAGGGTTTATCTCTACCAATTTTCAACTTATTCTATGTTTTCAAATTTTACAATTGGAATTATTAATTTATTAATTACTTAATTTTTTGGTAATAAATTAACATAACCTAATTTCCATTCCTCTATCCAAGGTCCTAGCTTTTTAAAATTTTTAGGTCTAAAATAAATGACTGTGATGGACAGAGAAGAAAAGAAGATTGGATGAACATGATCCAAATTTAAGTCTCTCCCTTATACCACCTCTTTAACATTTTACTTTTGCTTTCACTTTCCTTTCTTTTCTTTCTTTCTTTTCTCCCTATTACCTTCTCTTTTGTCATCTTCTTTCTTTTCACTTTCTTCTCTACATCAAATAAAGTGTAAGCACTACAAAAAAAATGTTATTTAGTGGGGTTTTTTTTTGCATTTAGTGGGGGTTTTCAACCCCCGCGAGTTACTTAGCGGGGGTTTTGAAAAATCCCGAAGTTACACTCCCCACAAATCATTAGCGGCGTTTTTCAGCAAACCCTGGTACCTGTATATGGATTTAGCGGCGGTTTTTAGCGGCGGTTTTTAGCGGGGGTTTTAAACCTCCCTTATCCGCAAGCTTTTTTAACGGGAGTTTTAAACCTCCCTTAAATGCAAGAGATTATTTACAGCCTAGAATATATTCTAGGAACATTTTTAACCTCATAATCCAACATAACAAAACACTTCAATTAAAGAAACAAACCCATAGACAACTTACAATCCAAAATAACCCATACACAACTTTCAATCCAAGAAAGCCTATAGCTAGAATGTAAAAAACAATCTTTGAAGCCAGTTATCAGGTCACAATATGAAGTTCTTGAGTCATGCTAAAAGAAAGTTCAGATTACAGGAACTCAAAGGTTACAAATTTCCCTTTACTCTGTCAAGATGAATATTCCAAACTGAAAAATATAGACTATTAAGTTCCGCTCGGTTTTCTTTGGAGTTTGGATTTTCTTTTCTTCTCTTACATGCTTTGCTTCTCTTCTTCTTCCTCATTTCATTATGGGGTAGGGGTTGGTAAAAAAACTAGATAGATACATTATACAACACCTCATCAATCATCATCTAAATATCAAGCATAAATGTATCATGAACCAACCTGAATAACATTTATAACTTGCTTGGTTGCCCATCCAAATAGAGTAATACCAATTAGGAAAGAAATCAATGATATATTTTGGAGAGTACTCCATACAACCTGAAAATGAAAACTTGAGAAACTGAGATTATAGCAAGAAACCTTTCAGATAAGTAACAACAGTAGAAAGTAGAAACAAAGAGAGAAAATTTACATCCATCAATTTCCCTGTTTGAGTCTCTGAAAGATAAAACAGAGTTAAGTAAAGAACCTGTAGTATATTAAGGATAAGAAGCATGTGTTTATTGGGTGCACTACTGGTCTTAATTTCTTTCATTCTCAAGGTATATGCTATTGCTTACAGCATAGGTCGGTACACATCTTCTATAACAGGTAAAAAAGGAAGGAAAAGAAAGTAAGCTTAAAATGTAAATTTAGTTGGAGAACCACTAGTAACTGACAAATCCTACAAATTGAGCTAAAATTAGTAGAGACTATAGAAGAAGGGGCAAGTGACTGTTTCCTAAGATGGACATAAGATGAACAACACACCAAAAATCTAAACTTCTCAAAGCATCTATCTCATTTTTCTAGAGAAATTACACTAAAACCACTTCAAAAGTCCATCTTCTAAAGTGTCATGATCTTATTTATTTATTTATAAATTATTCTATGATTATGAACACACAGTTTTCTCTGCAGCATCCCAGGCCTTCTTTCTTTATTTCAGTTTCAACTTTGTCAGTTACTATTTTCACTCGTTCAAATATCAAAACCAATCCATTCATTTGTTTTTTAATATTCTCTTTTCCCATTCTAACTAGTATAAATATATCTTCTAAAGTGTCATGATCTTATTTATTTATTTATAAATTATTCTATGATTATGAACACACAGTTTTCTCTGCAGCATCCTAGGCCTTCTTTCTTTATTTCAGTTTCAACTTTGTCAGTTACTATTTTCACTCGTTCAAATATCAAAACCAATCCATTCATTTGTTTTTTAATATTCTCTTTTCCCATTCTAACTAGTATAAATATATTTCCACACCCCTCACTCATTGCCACCCCCCATCATAACAACTCTCATTCTTGCCTGCTCTTATCTTCCTAGAAGTAACAACCCTCACCAATGTTTCAGAACTTCATCCTACTTCACTAGTTTAAACGAACTCCAAATAGATGTTTCATTCTCTAACCTATATAGTTCGTACACTTTAGACAACCAAACATGTCTAGGATAAAAAAATACAACCTATGGCTATCCTCAAGTTTCTCGCATGATCTATCAATACTTCAACCTTCACTGTTACACTGTCCCTTTGAAATGCAATTTACATGTGAATCTGGATAAAAACAAAACGAATTGATACAAACAACCACTGAAGATTGAAGAAGAAAGAAAACTGATGTCATTGAAGTAGATGCACTCCAGAACAAGGATCATAGGAATCTGGTATATATTATTTTTTCTGTGTAGTGCACACAGGCTTAGATGCTAATTAGTCATAAACTCATAACGCACCACTAAAAGCATATACATATTCTACTCAGCAGTATTTATTTCTCCCAAGGAAGATTTGAAAACGATACATGGTTTAAGAAGAAAGTGTTCAAATGGCGAAATTAAATTTCACCAAACAGTCAGTTTATATAAATGAGTTAAGCTCAAGTTTTGCAGGCTAACCATTAAAAGCTCATTAATATCTTGTGTGTATGTAAGCTGATTTTTGTGGGTTGTGGAAACGCTTGAACCTTGGCATGACTGCATAAACAAAGCAAAAACCTATCAAGCAACAAAATGATTAATAGCTCAAAATGACAATACCAATCAGTTCCCAATAACAGTATAAAAAAAATTCTGCTTCATAAAATATTGAAATGATAAGGAAAATATGTTCTTGTAGTGCAATAGAGATTGCCTTGAAACTTATTCCTGCCTAAAACACAGTTAAAAGGAGAAAACAAGCCATTAAACATCAACAAGAACAAGCTCTTATGGGGAGCAAGCAAAACATAATACCATCACTGCTTATAGAAATATAAAATAGAGATATGCAGCTATAAGGGATAATCCCATTTATACTGGCTACAAACATCACCAACACAAGACTTGGAAAAGTAAATATAAATACTAGTGTGCAACGTTCTTCTATAACAGAATATGCAGCTGATGTCAATGCTAGATGCTGATATCAAACAGAATAAATGATTTTATACTATTCGCTTTGTTTCTAATATAGGAATTTTAGTAGCTAAAAGGGGTTCCCCATTCAGATTCAACTTGAGTATTTCATTGAAAAATTGGGATAGATCCAAGTTATCAATCGTATGAAACAAGTCAACACTCCCAGAAGTCAATTGAAACTGGAAAACCTGTATTCACTTCCACAGTTTTACTCGATCATATCATACCAATCCAGCCATAGAAATTCAAGTTAAGCAAACGAAATCGACTTACCTTCCAGCTCCTAACAATGTCTAGGTTCCAGCTCCAGAGAATTTCTGCCTAATTTGTGATTCCAAAGAGAAACAAAACTCAAAATCAGAAGCAAAATTGAAACTCATATGGAAGTGGAGTTGAGTTCTTACCAGGAAAATGCAAGTGAAGCAGAGATTGAGCGTTTTCTCGTGAAACACTGGAGATTGAGGAATCATGAAGAGAATCGAGAGTAGATTTTAGGGTTTAATCGAGAGTGGAATCAGGAGAGTGAAATTGAGAGTCGAATCAGAAGAAATCGAGAGTGAATCAGGTTGAAATCGGTGGAAATTGAGAGATCAAATCAGGTTGCAATCGGTGGAAATCGAGAGATCAAATCGGTGGAAAGGATTCAGGAGCTTCCATGGTTAACGAATCAGGTTGCAATCGAGAGAGTCAGAATGAGAAACGAGTTCAGAGTGAGAGTGAGAGTGAGAGTGAGAGTGAGAGTGAGAGTGAGATGAGAGTTCAGAGAGTGAAAATTGGGAGAGTTAATAACGTAATTTTTTGCGGGGGTTACTAAAACCTCCCCTAACTAATGAAAATTAATGTAATCTGCGGGGGTTTTAACAACCCCCGCTAAATAACCCCCACTAAATAACGTTTTTTTTGTAGTGAAGAGTTTTGATATATTTACATTCATCTCTCTCCTTTATTTCACTTACCATACTTTCTATTTTAATCTTTTTTTTCTATCACGTTCTTTATTGTATCTCAAATTTCTTAGTATATTCTGTCAAGTAAGAGTCATATGAATAATTTTATATTATATTCTAACACAAATTTGTATTAGAAGAATTGAGGGTTACAAATTACAAAACTCTAAACTATTTAATCATAGAGACTCTAATATCACATCAAACAACTAATTATCTCAAAAGTTAAAATTGTTAAGAAAAAGTCATATAAATAATTTTATATGATATATCACCCTAAAGCTGTGATGGGAATTGAGTGGTGAAGAAAACTTTTTCCAAACAGAGCCAAGCCTGCAGCATTATCTATACATACTTAAAAGGAAAATTGCACTGACTAACCAGGATCAACCACGTGCTAACCTAGATTTTTGTGAATATACCCCATTCTTACATCAATCCCACTATTATTTTTCTTAATTATATAAGAGAGCTCAGCTTCTGCTAAACCGAAGAATAATTAAAAGAAAAAATACAGTTCTTGAGAAGATCTAAAAAGGTTGTTGTCACATGATGACAACAATACGAGGATATGTTATCATCTTATTATTTATTTTCCTTTTCCCCTACCTCTTCTTCACTATCTTCCTTCTGTTTGAAAGTGAAACCTCTGAAGATTTCGTACGTGATTCCAATGTTCCTAGCTTGTGAACCAACGAGCTGTGGTAATGGCCCAAACAAATTGATATTCAATCATGAGAGTCCAGATTGGCTGAATATTTTGGAGGTTATCCAGTGGAGGTCTTGGAAATGGATTTCTGCATTTAACAAAGATTTCCGCTGCTCGTTATTCGAATGGTCTTCAAAACCATGAGCTTGTCTATCCCATATTGGTGCTTAAATGATGGAGATGGTGGCCTCCTTTTATGGATGGGTATTGGATGATGGCTAATTAGCGTTACTTATAGTAGGGGTCGTTCTATGCCTTCCTGAAGATTCCTCTTTGGCTCTAGATTAGTTGTACTCTTTTTCCTTCCTGAGTTTTTATCTCTAAGGGGGTTTTCCCAGTGAGATTTTAATGAGGGGTAAATGGTCACTTTGGTCCTCAAAAGTGTCCGCCGACTTCACATTCGTCCCTGAATGAATTTTATCCATCCCGCGGTACCCCAAAGTGTCAAACGCCCGTCACTTTAGTCCTTCCGTTAAAAAGTATAACAGACGTTAACAATTTCCTTTTTTTAAAGCTGAAAATTCGTAAAATTAAATAAAATAGAAAATAAACTCAATATATAATTAATTAAAACAGAAAAAAAAAAAAAACTAAACTTGATGAGAACCACCAGCATCGTTCTCCATCTCCTTCTTCTCATCTTCTTCATCATCTTCACCAATCCTTCCATCACAATTAAACCCCACCACAAACTAATCCCCCACCACAAACCCTATCCCCCACCCCCATCGAAATGCAGTTCTCGCTACCTTGATGAGACTTTAAAACCCACGGATCTGAATCCAGATTTCCAAACCCACATAAAAGCTTCAATCTATCCCTCTTTTGTTTTGAAGCTTCAATCTAGAGGGGGGTTTCTGCGGGGAGTTGGGGGTGGAGGTGGAGCTGGGTTCGGTTTGGGTTTTTGGGTGTGGCTAGGTTGCGGTGGCGGAGGATTTCAGTTGTTGGAGGTTTTGAGTTGGTGTTGTTGTTTGGTTGATGGTTTGAAGGAAGGAATGGCTTCCGTTGTTGAAGACACAACCTTGGTGGTAATGGCAGATGTTTATGTTGTTGTGTAGAAGAAGAGTAACATGTGTAAATTTGAACAATTTCGTAACTTTCTTGTTTTCCTTTTTGTTTCCATTCTTTGTTCCTTTTTAATCGGGCATCTGATATATATTGTATTGATAACATATTATTGCTCAACTTGTTGATAATTGCTTCTTTAATGCGACATGTTGATCTGAGTTCCTCTAATTTCATTTGTGTTTCTGGGTTTGGGGAGGAATTTGATCTTGATTGTTTTTACATTTTTGGCATTTCTGATACTGTGGGGGAAGGGGTGAGTGAGTGGGGAAGATGAAGATTGAGGGTTTTTAATTAATCAATCTTTTAGTTAATTTGTTTTTTTATTTAAACTAATGATTTCTAGTAGGTAAAAAAATATATAAAAAAGGAAATTGTTAACGTCCGTTATACTTTTTTTAACGGAAGGAATAAAGTGACGGACGTTTGACACTTTGGGGACCGCAGGATGGATAAAATTCATTCAGGAATGAATGTGAAGTCGGTGGATACTTTTGAGGACCAAAGTGAACATTTACCCTTTTAATGAGGCTTCTTTCTTTGCTTCAGGGAGAAATGTCTTTATTTTTCTTGTTTCCTTACTTTCTATCTTTCCCATATTGTATTGGGTTGAAGCACCTCTTGTGTCTCTTTTCAATATATATTCTATGGCTTCTAAAAAAAAAGCTACCCCTTCTGGCTCCAAGGGAATCAAGCATCCTTTTGTGGATATTCAGGTCTTGAGCTCACTTGCGGCAGCAATGGCTTCCAAGTTCTCAACATTTCCAATACTCAATTCACCGTTCTTGAGATTTCCGACAACAATCACTAATTCAGATTGTCCAACCTTGAGTTTGAACAATCAAATTCCAACCCCTCCTCTGCTGCATGTTCTGCGCTGGTAGGATCTACCGGCCGGATCTCCCTCACTCGTTCAGGCCAAGAGAAAACTAACCAAATTCATGATCATGTGGATGCAGGGCCTTATTTGCATTGTCCAAGTTAGGTAACTAATAGATATTTTCATAGATCTAGAATATTTTAGCTCAAGATTGATCATGACACTAGGATAACCCTTGATTCATGGAGATTAGTTATTTTCAACCAAAAATTAGAGTTTTTGCGCTCAATTTCTTAGTTTTTTCAATTTGTTCTTAGAAGATATAACTTTAGCTTTAGGGGTGTCTTGGTGTTTCTTTGTTTCCCTGCTTCAATGTCTTGGTTATTGCTCACTTGGGAGAGTTTGTTCCCAGGTAACTATAAGTTGAGTCTTTAATTCTCTTTGATTAATTTTTCATCGTAAGAAATTAACACTAATTACATGAGCATTATTTGTTAATTTGTTGCGAGATATTAGCATTATTTGTTGTGCATTTCTTCCCTCTGATTTCTTAGGTTTGTGATATCAGCAACACTGGTGGAAGAAGATCGGAATAGAGCTGAGTGAAAACTTATAAATGTTGCACATTTTCTCCATTTTCATCTCGGGTAGTGTTAAATATGGGTTTCATCTCTCATTTGCGTTCATGGAAAGCTTTAAGATGACATCTTTGCTCTAATTTTCATCTTCGCTAGTGATAGATCTAGATTTTGTCTCCATTTGTGCTTTAAGGTTCTATCTTTCTTTCATTTTTCATTTTTGTTAGTGTCATTTCTGGATTTTCTCATTTGTGCTCGTAAAATACTTGAAGCTTGTATATTTCTTCTATTTCCCATCGTTGCTAGTGTCAAACTTGGATTTGTCTCTCGTTTGCGTTCTTGGAAAGCCTAAAGGTTGCATATTTCCTCAATTCTTCATCTCTGCTAGTGTTAGATCTGAGTTTTGTCACTTGTTTGCGTTTCTGGAACGCCTAAATGTTGCATTTTCCCTCCATTTTTCATCTCTACTTGGGCAAGATCTAGGCTTTGTCTCTCATTTGCATCGTGGAACGCTTAATGGTTGAATATTTTTCTTCCATTTTTCATCTAGGCCAATGTTAGATCTAGGTTTTGTCTCTTGTTTGCGCTCACAGAACGCTTAAGAAAGATACATGGTTTGGTTTTGGCGGTGGCTGTACAAACATAAACAAAAGCACTAGTTGTGCTTACTTCCAAAGCCGAAATTGGACAAAGCAGATGGGAAAAACTAAAGATGAAATAATAGAATAGAATAACAATTAATTTATTCTTCCTATTTCTTAGTCCTTCATTTTGTCCTACATGTTCATTCTTTGTCCTTCATTGTTTGGAAATATACAGACTTTTAAAAGGATGCCAAAAGGCGAAAACGATTTAGGGGTGTGCCATAATGATGACCCAGGATTTAATGTTATTTTTCTATATAATTTTCATGCATTTTAATATATTATTTAGGATATTTTAGTCATTTTAGGTCACTTAGGAGTATTTCATACATTTTATTATTTTTATATGTTTTTAGTATTTTTCTATATTTTTTAGGATTTTTATTTGAATTTTATTAGGATTTTCGGAATAATAAAGAGGAGATGATCAGGTGCTGATGGTCTACGGAACTGCGGTACTCACGCGGAAATCTAATGGCTTCTTTTACATCCCTGCCATGTGGCGCAATCTGGCAAGATGTCTACCATAAGACTATGATTCGCGATGCACCAGATTCCACCCTTTAAGCTCCGCCCAATGGAGCGGCGACACGTGGCAGAGTTGTTAGGAAATGTTGTTGCTCTATGCACGTGAAAGAAACAGAACGGATTTGATCTGAAGATTTTTGAGAAAAAAGTAAAGGTTGGGCTGGAACGTAATATATATTGAAAACCTAAATATTGGAGGGGGAGAGGAGCAGCCGTGGAAAAGAAGGACAACGTAAAAGCAGAAGAGGCATTTGGGTTTACCATTTATTCTTTAGGTTTTTCTTCTACTTTCTTGTGATTTTTATAATGATGTGTGGCTAAACATCTTAGTGTTAGGGTGATTGATCTAGTTTTTCTTAAAACTATGTTTTGAACCAAGTTTCAGTTATGATTATGATTTCTATTTTAGTTCTTGAATTTCTCCTCTATTTTAATTGATACTTTCTATTGCAATAGTTTGTCACACTATTTTCTATGCAATTGGAAAATTGGTAGAATTTAGGGATTTGGGGAGGAATTGAGCAAGGTCTTTACACCTTAGGGATAAGGGTAACAAATTGCTTGTGTTCCCTGATCTAAATTGAACTTTTATCTCTGATTAATTAGGATTAGGTACTAAGGAATCAGCTATCACTAATTAATTGGAAGGGACACTTATGCAAGGAATTGATAAGTGGACAATTAGGCTTAGCACCTTGAAACTTAATTTGATACATAATTATAACTGATTGGGGAGATACATAGGGAGAAGGTTAATGAAATCAGGATCCCTAGCGCGCTTTTAAATTGAATTCATTTCAACAGTGTTATTTGCTTTCTTTAATTTTATTGCAGTTAAGTTACTTACGAAAAATCAATCATCTCTTTATTTGTATTTTTATTTTTACGTCCTATCATTCTAAGTTTAGTTAATTTAGAGTATAAACTACGCAATCCTTGTGGTTCGATCTTTTTATTACTTCGAGCAATCTGTACACTTGCAGATTTGCTATCAAGTTTTTGGCGCCGTTGCCGGGGAATTGTGTTTAGTTTATTTTCTAATTTTTCTGAATCTATTTGTTAGGAATTTTATTATTTTAAATTTATTACTCTTGTGCGGGTGCTACTGACTGTTGTTTGCTAGTGCATGCAAGGTACAATCAAGCGAATACCATGGCTGAAACACAAGAGGAGTTTGAAGCAAGAATCCGAGCTGAATGTGAAGCGAGAATGGAAACTGAAATTGAAGCTCGTATCCTTCGCCAGAAAGAAGAAGAAGCTGAACGTGATGCTCAGAGACCATTGAGGGAAATCACTGCCCCTCATATGAGCTATACATATGAGGACAGCGTTGTCCTTCCAACAGACATACCATACAACTTTCAGATTCCACATCATTATATTCAGTTGGTGAGCCAGCATCAGTTTGGAGGTAAAGCTACTGAGGATCCGCATGCTCACATGGACAGATTCACCAGACATTGTGAGTCTCTGAAAAGGCGTGAAGTCAGCTTGGATACAGTTCAGATGATTCTTTTTCACTACACTTTGAAGGATGCTGCGGAAGATTGGTTGAGGTCACAACCCCCTAACAGCATTCAAACATGGGAGGACTTGGCGGAAAAATTTATCACCGAATTCTTTCCATCCACACGCATCAGAAAGGCGAAGCAGGAAATTTATGCATTCAAACAAAACAAATATGAAAATTTGTATGAGGCTTGGGAGCGGTTCCAAGAACTTCTGAGGAAGTGTCCAGGTCATAATATTTCTGCTGGTGAACAAGTAGACAAATTTTACTCGTCATTGCTTGAGTATGCGAGAGGAATGTTGGACGCAGCAGCTAATAGTGCATTTGATTCATTGCCTGCACACAGAGCTCTTGAGATCATCGACAATTTGGCCACTAGATCTTCACAGTCAGATTATGATAGGGAGAACCGGGAAAGTGTACATGAAGTTGGAACAAATGATGATGTCCTCGCCTCCAATAGGAAGTTGTCACAAAAGATGGATGCAATAGTACAACGTTTGGATGGTCGCAAACTGAGTGCCGAAGATGCTGCATCTGATGAGGAAGTGAAGGCAATGGGTAATCCTCAAAACAACCCTTACTCAAATACTTATAATCCGGGTTGGAGGAATCACCCTAACTTTTTATGGAGAGATCAAGACAAGTCTGGAAATTCAAGGGAGTACTCTAATCAAAGGACTTATGGTCAAGATCAGAAACCTCAACCCTCTCAAGAGCAAGAAAGTGGGAAGAAGAGCCTAGAAGAAATTGTGGAAGAACTGGCCCAAGCTACCAGCAAGCTTCAGGTGTCCACAGATAGCTTCATAAATGAGTCTAGAAATAACTTCAAAAACCAGGAGGCTTCAATAAAAAATCTGGAGAATCAGGTCGGTCAAATTTGCATACAATTATCTGAGAGACCTCCAGGTATGTTTTCTAGTAACATTGTGCCTAGTCCTAGGGAGAATATTTCTGCTGTTACTCTAAGAAGTGGAAAAGTTATGCATGAAAGTGAAAATAAAAAAATCGGTGGAAAGAATAAGATTGAGGCTGGAAATAAAAGTGAATTTGAAGTGATAAGTAAGGAAAAAGAACAGAGTGAAGATAGGTTAGTGAAAGAGAGAAAAGTAGATTTAGAAAATAATAAGTTTACAAAAGTTCCTCTCCCCCCTTTCCCCACTAACATAGCAAAGAGGAGGTTGGAGAAGCAATTCTCCAAGTTTATTTCTATGTTTAAAAAGTTACGTGTAGACCTCCCATTCTCTGAAGTTTTAGAAAAGATGCCTCAATATGCCAAGTTCATGAAGGAGATACTCTCTAAGAAAAGGAGCTTGAGTGAAGAGAATGATATCGTTGAGCTGACTGAGGAGTGTAGCGCTATTTTGCAAAGGAAGCTTCCACCCAAACGAAAGGATCCAGGTAGTTTCACTCTACCTGTTAACTTTGGGGCTTCAAAGGAAGTGAGAGCTTTATGTGATTTAGGGGCAAGCGTCAACTTAATGCCCCTATCAATGTTCGAGCAACTTAATGTTGGAGAGCTGAAGCCAACAATGATGATGCTTCAACTAGCAGACCGCTCCATGGTGACTCCTTGGGGAGTTGTTGAAGATGTGCTAGTGAGAGTAGGAGAGTTTGAGTTCCCGGTAGATTTTGTGATAATTGATATGGACGAGGACTCTAAAATACCATTGATTCTGGGAAGACCGTTCCTAGCCACTTCACAAGCGAAAATAAATGTGGGAAAATGAACAATATCTTTAAGGGTAGCTGATGAGAAAATCATTTTCACCATATTTGACCTGAAGCCAAAGCAAGTTGAGAAGAATGATGCATTCTTGGTGGAGATGATGGACGAGTGGAGTGATGAGAAGTTGAAACAGTTCTTCTTCACAGAAAAAACTAGAGCAATAATTAAGAAGGAGAAGAACCAAAGAAATCAAGCTGAATCAGTTCATTTTGCAAGCGTTGTGGCCAACATGGAGCAGAAAGAGGAGAAAGCGAAAGGAGAGTACTTCATATGGAAGCCAAAACCTAAGAAAGATGAGAAACCTCCCATCCCTTTTAACTCTAAATTGAATAATTGTGTTCATGCTTTTGAGATTGCTTGCAAGAACATGGTGAAAATGTGTGCTGAGTCTAAGGATCCTGGAAGTGCAATGCACTATGGGGTAAACCCCGGATAGAAATTCTTAGTCCAGAAGAGTCTAACAAAGACTATAAAATTGTGCTCCTTGGGAGACAACCCAAGTGGTGGTTTTTAGTTATAATTTTATCTTGATTTTTTCTTTCTTTATTAATGATATTTCTGCCTGTGTTTCCGGTTATGTACTGTTAGTAAAAAAAAAAAAATTGAAAAAATTGAAAAAGAAAGTGAATTTAAGAGTGCAAAGTTTACTTCTGGAATTTATAGCATGGAGTTGTGTCATATTATCGTACGGTTGCATGACAATCATTACTTCTGGAATAATTAGCATGAGAATGGTGCTAATCTTATACCAATTTTTATGCGGCAACATGGCACTCATCAATTCTGTTTTTTATAGCATGAAAAGGATATGGATTTGGTGCTAAAATTGTTTGGGCCACGCGGGTGTTGTTAGTCAAAAAAGAAAAATTGTTTGGGCCACGCGGGTATAAGGTTGCTGATTTCATTCTCTGTGAATCACAACATTATTCTTCATCAAATGGATGTCAAGAGTGCATTCCTTAACGGCTATATTTCTGAAGAAGTGTATGTTCATCAACCCCCTGGGTTTGAAGATGCTCAGAATCCCAATCATGTCTTCAAGTTCAAGAAATCTCTCTATGGTCTAAAGCAAGCTCGAAGAGCATGGTATGAGAGATTGAGTACCTTCCTTCTGGAGAATGGGTTCGTAAGGGGTAAAGTGGATACAACTCTCTTTTGCAAAACCTATAAAAATGACATTCTTATAGTTCAAATCTATGTTGATGATATCATATTTGGCTCTGCTATTCCCTCTCTGTGCAAGGAGTTTTCTAAGCTAATGCAAGATGAATTTGAAATGAGCATGATGAGAGAACTCAAGTATTTCCTTGGGATTCAAGTAGATCAACAACCAGAAGCAACGTACATTCACCAAAACAAATATGCCAAGGAACTTCTGAAGAAGTTCAATATGTCAGAATGTACTCCTGTTAAGACTCCAATGCATCCTACGTGCATTCTGGAAGTAGAAGACACAAGTTCAAAGGTTTGTCAAAAGCTCTATCGTGGTATGATAGGCTCTCTACTCTATCTGACTGCATCCAAACCAGATATTCTCTTCAGCGTTTATTTATGTGCTCGTTTCCAATCAGATCCTAGAGAAACTCACTTAACTGCTGTTAAGAGAATTCTCAAATATCTAAAAGGCTCAACTAACCTAGGCTTGATGTACAAAAAGACATCAGAGTATAAGCTTTCAAGTTCTTGTGACGCTGACTATGCCAGTGATAAGACTGAAAGAAAAAGCACTTCTGGAAATTGTCAATTTCTAGGAAGTAACCTAGTCTCATGGGCAAGCAAGAGGCAATCTACAATTGCTCTATCTACTGCAGAGGCAGAATATATCTCAGCTGCTATATGTAGCACTCAGATGCTCTGGATGAAACATCAGCTAGAAGATTATCAGATCTTTGAGAGGAATATCCCAATTTATTGTGACAACACTGCTGCTATATCTCTAAGTAAGAATCCAATCTTACACTCAAGGGCCAAACACATCGAGGTAAAGTATCACTTTATTAGAGATTATGTTTAGAAGGGCGTACTTCTTCTGAAGTTTGTGGATACTGACCATCAATGGGCAGATATTTTCACAAAGCCCTTAGCATATGATAGATTTAAATTTATTCTGAAAAATCTGAAGATGGACGTTTGTCATATATGAAGATGGATCAGAATCTCTGACTATGATGCTTCTCTATCAAAAGTTGTCTAGTTCAGAAGGTTACTTAATCAGAGGCTAGTACCCATTGGTATTACTTTTATGATAAGTCATCAAACACGTGTCAGATTTATTCTGATACCTAGTTCCTTGTGCCCCTTAGGAATTTCTATTGTAATGATGCATATCACTTAAGTCTCTACCGCGTGCTATTAGTATTTAATGCCGATTACTACAACTTTAATTTTCAACCGTTGATTTTTACCTTTATCTTTGATTTCTCAACTACTCAGTGGTTACTTTTGGAAATTCACCACTTACCCACGATCTCACACACGTTCCCATCACTTCACTCATTCAAATTGATTTTCAAATCTTGAAGATTTTCTCTCTCTCTCTTTCTCCTCACAATCCTTCTTCACCCAAAACCTTCATCATCGACCATGGATTCTCAAAGCAAAGGCACAGAAGAAACCTTTGATGGACCGGTTGTTCCTCATCTTCGTGCTGGAGGATCATCTTCATCCTCTCAAGCTCAACCTAGAAAGTTTGAACCAGAAAAGGAGAATGTTGCTGAGGTGAAGGATGCACCGATTGAATGCGTTCTTTCTTTTGAAGAACTGAATGTTCTCTGTGAACCAAGGGTCGACTTCGACAACCTCGAGCAACATGGGGCTAATTTGAAGGCTGAGGTTGCTGCTCAGAGCTGGGAAAGCTACTTCAACCGTCTTCCTGGGACCGTTTATGTGAAATTGGTCAAGGAATTTTGGAGAAAGGCTACTTGCAATATGTCCAAATAACCTCATACATTCTGGGGCAGAAGATTGTCATCACGAAAATATCAATCGCCAAACTTCTGGGAATGGAAAACAAACGAGGGAAACGCTTCACCAATGTTGACAACCAGATTCGTTTGGTTCAAAAGTACATTAACCCTCATCTCTTTGGCAACAAGGTTCCAAAGTCTAATTGCAAATCTAAGGATCTCTCTGCCAAAATGAAGGTCTGGCACAAGATTCTCCTGACTTGCATCAATCCAAGACCCACCTCAAATTCTCCAGACTACATGAACGATACTCAGAAATGTATGCTTTACTGTCTGGATATGAAGTTCAAACTCTGCCTTCCATACTGTAAGACCCAAGTTTTTAAGCTTAGAATAAGTGAATAAAATCCTATTCACGATTCGGGTTGATGTATCGTGAAGGGAAACCTGAACAAGAGTTTACTAAATGAAATAAATTTATGCAGGAGAAAGTTCAGGAAAAGTCT
The DNA here is from genome assembly GCF_012489685.1 of Lotus japonicus. NCBI lineage: Eukaryota > Viridiplantae > Streptophyta > Magnoliopsida > Fabales > Fabaceae > Lotus > Lotus japonicus. The sequence goes on along the minus strand of NC_080041.1, from coordinate 43,763,192 downwards.
AAGGAGTGTATCGAAGTCGATAACAGTTATAGCACGACTAATATACGCTTAAACCTAGGGCAAAAACGCTAGTAAATAACTAATTTACACATTAAGACACGACGGAAACTAATTCCAAAAATCTTCAGAGAAATGTTAGAACTTCTCTTATTCGTCTGTAGACAAGCATTTCGATACGAAACCCTGTAATGTACGAACGTCAAATTCCAATACTCGGAAGTTTGCCGAAACCAAAACCCTGATAGTTCAAGAAACCTAAAATCAATGGACGATGAAGACTTTTTCTATTCGGAGCTTCAAATGAAGATTCCACACGCGTACACCCATTTCTCTTGATGTTTTCAATCTTTCTTCAGAAGGAAGTTTTCTCTTCCGACATCCACTGCAAAAAGTAACTTATCGGGTAAAATAGATTTACACCGACTTTGCATTATGCACATAAAATCCAAGAAACCTCTTTTGAGTTTTGGAATTCTGTCGCCAAAACCTATCTTAGAATTCACGGAGAATGAAGCCGGAAAAATCGGAATCGCGAAACTTTCATTTTCCCGCGTTTTTCCATCCTCTATATATAGCAAGAAAATGAGAAAAACGGTAAAACTTCACCATTTTCTCTCCCAAAACCCGCGAGCTTCACCAAGAGGAGGAGGAGAAGAGATTTTCGCCATTTCTTGCTTGATCGTCGATTCAACAGTTGCTACTTGAAGGTATCGAGGTATAGTCGCTAATCCTTACCTCTGATCGTCATTTCCGTAGCTTTTCACTATGTCTTTCTGTGCTCTTAGTTTTGAGGTTTTTGCAAAACTATCCAGATAACTTCATTTTTCTATCTAAACATCTTCCCTACGTGCCCAAGAGCATGTTTAGCGAATAATATTACGCCGATTCTCGAAAAACTACCGTCGAGTTTCAATTTTGCTTCAAATACCCATTTTGGGACAAAGTTTCGTCCTTTGGGCTGAAAACTATCGCCTTAGCTTAGTGCTAGTAGGATTAGTCGTCATAAACGTCGTTGGTGACGTCCCCATCCAATTTGCTTTTCGAAATTTCAGTTTTGAAATTCTGAGCTAAAAATATTGACCAAAATACCCCTGCGACAGTTTTCGATTCGATAATTTTTCCGAGTTTAGATTAACCTTAGTTACGGCTAATAATAGCCTAGGAACCAAGTTTGATCGAAGAAAAATCGACACACACAATTACCATGTGTGGCCGTGAGCACCCTAGGAGGAGGAAGAAAATTCTTTTTCGAAAACTTGTTCTTTCGCGCTAGATTATCGTACCTCGGAGTATATGCTACTTCGACTAACCCTAGTATCTATTGTTTACTGAGTTTCTGACTCATTGTGATTGATTTCTGTGGTTTTGCTCTAAAGGTTCTTTTGAGGAAATTCCTGAAGAGCAAGGAGTTGATTGTGTAGGAACGTTCGAAGAGAACCCTGGAGAATCTACAGGTGAGGGCTTCTCACTGAAGTATTTGTTAATGCTTTAGGTGTCGACGTATTCGGCTTGATTTACTGTTTATGCACTTAATTGTGTTTGATTGGGAAAAGTTTTCTGAGGCTTCGGCTGACAATGTAGATGATTCATCTACTGACTGTTTTTGAGATTGAATTACATGGTACGTGCTAAATGGTTAATCTAGGATGTGTGATATTTGCTTTATATGCCAAGTGCTACGTGGTTATTCTAGGATATGTTGATATATGGGACATGTTTGTTGACTGTGCTGAATTATCTATGTCATTTCACATATGTCTGTGGTACTGAGGAGTGAGAATAACGGGCAGGTCATGCCGATTTTATTTTGAGATTTTGGAGAAAGTTTGATAGGACGAACGAAGATTCGGGCCTTGTTATAGTCTTACTGGATCGAGACACTCTCGGGGAGTTAATTGGGATTATGGGACTTTGGAAACTCATAAGATTTGCGATAAGACTAAATGGAAACTATTTTATAAGGAAAATTCTTAAGACATTAAACAACCTCTAAATCTTCAAATAATGACAACAAACTCGAAAGAAAGCTTAGGATTCAAATCTTAGTTTTGGAAAAGGGGAAGTGTCGTCGGATCCAAGTTTGAGAAAATTAATAAGTTCTGAGTACGTTGATACTCTTGTGCTCGAGTAGCAGTTGTGTTGTTGGGCTATCTAAGAGATAAGCCGGGGAAACAGGTAGTTTCCGAGTATGTTGATACTCTTTGCTCGTTGAGCAGTTTTGACCATCGGATAGAGATGAGTCGGATGATTTGGAGATCATCATGAGAGAATGTGGTGTTGTAAAGGATTGTCTTTTGTCGCAGAATCGACTTTACCTTAGGGTATGTTTTTTAGAGACAATAAGTTAGCCAGAACACGTGGCGACGTGTCGAGTGAGGTCGGAGACGTTGTTTGGCTAATCATTTTGCATTCATGCACCATTAATGAGGTATTAACACGAGACGGACATCGGACCTCGGTGGATTCCAAAATGGTCATAAGACCCGGATTTCCGCGTAAGAGCGCTATTAGGCGACTCGTAGTAGCAGACCGAAATGGCAGGCCTTCGGGTTTTATGCTGATCTGACTACCGTTGTTGTTGGAGTAAGAGGCACGTGGGCCGAAATGGTCCCACCGTGGCTGGTGCTAGGGCTGATCCGTTGATGTCCATCCCTTCCGGAATGCATTTGGTTAACTGGGTTAACCGGCATTTGCATCTCACGCAACATGCATACTGACTTAGTTGCTGAGTGTGTTTGATACTTGTTAATCCTATTTGATGCATGCTATTTGTTATTACTGTCGTTTATAGTCATTGTGGAATATGCAACCCTAGGATGCTATCTTGAACTTATAAGCCTAAGCGGCTGTCTCTTATCTGTACCTATTGGGATTATTATTTACATAATTCTTTGGAGTTGACCATCGCGTCTTCTGTGTGTGCTTTGCGGACTACGCCCATTGTCAGATGTCTTTAGCGGATTGGTTCACGATGGTCCACCCTTCGGGGGGGACTAGATATGAGATGATAGATCAGGATGACCCCGGCTCGTGGGTGGTCAACCCCGCTAGCCATCGAGCGACGTACTCGGGGAGGATTATGGAGGATCGCGTAGACAGCGGAGGACACTTGATGGAAGGAGTGCTGAGGAAGTGCACTGTCAGTTTCAACTTGCCGCCCGGCGTGCACTGCAGACCAGGAGTAGGAGCACCACCACCATCGTCATCTTCTGATGATGAGGACCCCTCAGAGGAGGAGCCTGTGGGAGTGACTTCTTCAGAGTCCAGCTCACCCACGGTTGCTATTATTGACGATCATGGTTCGGGCCCTAAGCCCGTGAGGCCAGCACCGGAGCGCATCGCGGTTGCGAGAGGAGAACGGATAGTGTTCGTAGACTTGGTCGTTCTGGATTCAGATTTGGACGACGATCATGCTAGCACATAGTTTTGAGTGCTGGTGTGAGCTCCTCGAGATAGGATTAGTGTAGGAGTAGAGTCTTAGCTCTGACCGTCATTGTTTCTTTTGGGGGACAGGGTAGTTTCCCGCCTATAGCTTTTTGTGTGGTTCCTCTTCGGGGATCACAGAGAGTTGGTTGAGCTAGGAGGTCTTGTTTTAGGCCGATTGGGCTAACTTATTCTCATTTTTGAAGGTTTGTGTTGCGGACACTTAACCTTTCCTATCGGTTTGTACATATTGCCTACGGGCGTTACTTTTCTTACTTCCCGTCACTGGAGGTTCACTCGTGACGTGGTTTGCTACTTACAGCGGGGGTTGTAATTATTACTGTATATTAGTTCTGTTATCTTTTGTTGTCTAGCTTCATTTCTTTCAGTTTTGATTCTATTATCGAAAAAAAAATATATGCACGTTTTTCCGCTTTAAGTTTCTTTTTGGTTACTAAAGTGACGCACCAGAAATCGGGGTGTTACATTGTGGTATCAGAGCTTGTTGAGTCTTTCGGGAGTCTTTGGGGAATAGGTCTTCTGTGCTAGGTTGTGTGACTCTGCAAAGAGTGAAAATTGATTGTCTGCAAGCGATTCTTCACTTAGAATTGATTGAAGTTATTGCTTAATCATATTGTATAGTTATGTTAGATGCTATCCTATGATGAGTACTAACTGTTTGTTTGACTTAACAGAATATGGTGAACGCTAACCAATTAGCTGAGATGATGGCCACTATGGCCCAAGCTGTGACTGCACAGGCAAATGATAATGCTATGAGGCGTGCGGCTGAGGAGGCACGTGATCAACATCAACATCAGAGAGAAGTAACTCTGGACCAGAACAAAGGCCTGAATGACTTCAGGAGACAAAATTCACCAAAGTTTTCAGGTGGTACTGACCCGGATAAGGCGGATCTCTGGATCCAGGAAATCGAGAAGATTTTCGGTGTGTTACAGACTGTTGAGGGTGCCAAGGTGGGCATGGAAACTTATCTGCTACTCGGTGATGCTGAGTACTGGTGGAAAGGCACCAGGGGGATTATGGAAGCCAACCATGAAGAGATCAACTGGAACTCCTTCTGGACCGCGTTCTTGGAAAAGTATTTTCCAACAAGTGCTCGGGATGAGCGGGAGGCACAGTTTCTGACACTCCGTCAAGGAGGTATGTCTGTACCAAAATTTGCTTCCAAGCTGGAATATTTGGCGAAGCATTTTCAGTTCTTCAATGATCATGTTGATGAGCGCTACATGTGTAAGCGCTTTGTTAATGGACTGAGGCCTGATATTGAGGACTCAGTGAGGCCGCTAGGAATCATGCGTTTCCAGTCTTTGGTTGAGAAAGCCACAGAGGTGGAGCTGATGAAGAACCGAAGGCTGAACCGTGCTGGAACTGGAGGGCCGATGAGGTTGGGCTCTCAAAATTTCCAAGGCAGAGGGAAATTTCAGAGCAGGAGGCCATACCAACGTCCTGCTGGTAGAGGATCTGCTTCAGGATCTTACAGACCCATGGTGGGTGCTGCTGGTGGTTCTGGAAACCAGACTGTGAACAGGGAGATGACTTGCTTTAAGTGTGGGAAGCCGGGACACTATGCTCGTGCTTGTCCCGACACGAGACCTCAATGCTTCAATTGTAACAAATTGGGGCATACTGCCGCTCAGTGCAAGATACCCAAGACGGAACCAACCGTTAACACTGCTAGTGGAAAGCGTCCTGCTGCAAAGGCGAGAGTCTACACCATGGATGGTGAAGATACTGAAGGGGTCGATGGGCTGATCCGAGGAGACTGCGAGATTGACGGTAATCTCCTAACTGTACTTTTCGATTCCGGTGCAACGCATTCATTTATCTCTAGAGAATGTGCGACCAAATTAAAACTTCCTATTACCGCTTTGAGCTTCGATCTTATAGTTACAACTCCTGCCAAAACTCTACTTGCTAATACGGCATGTATGTATTGTCCAGTAACATATAGAGATAGAGTCTACCATGCTAACCTAGTGTGCCTAACTCTCAAGAACCTAGATGTTATCCTAAGAATGGACTGGTTGTCCCACTATCATTGTCTTTTGGACTGCAACCGAAAGAGAGTGGTGTTTCCTGACTCGGATCTTTCCGAGTATCTATCTGCCAATCACATTAGCGTCTCTTTGAACGAGGGATCTCAAGAGTATTCCGTATTGCTAAGTTTGGAGAGTAAAGGGAATCCGGAAGTTGACAATATTTCAGTGGTGAGAGACTTCACGGATGTTTTTCCTGGTGATGTACCTGGGTTGCCGCCTGTACGCGACATTGAGTTTGCTATTGACATCGTACCGGGAACAGGGCCGATCTCGATTGCACCATATCGTATGGCACCTGCGGAGTTAGTGGAATTGAAGTCCCAACTAGAAGATCTTCTGTCGAAGGGATTTATCCGACCAAGCGTTTCACCTTGGGGAGCGCCAGTCCTATTGGTGAAGAAGAAGGACGGGAAATCTAGATTATGTGTCGACTACCGGCAATTGAACAAAGTAACCGTCAAGAATAGGTATCCGTTACCTAGAATTGATGATTTGATGGATCAACTGCGAGGAGCTGCGATATTCTCGAAGATAGACCTGAAGTCGGGTTATCATCAAATCAGAGTCAAAACTGAGTATATCCAGAAGACGGCATTCAGAACTCGTTATGGACACTATGAGTATTTAGTGATGCCATTTGGGGTGACAAACGCACCTTCCATTTTCATGGATTACATGAACAGGACTTTCCATACATTCTTAGATCGATTCGTCGTGGTGTTTATCGACGATATTCTGATCTACTCAAAGAATGCTGAGGATCATGAGGGGCACTTGCGACAAGTCTTACAAGTGCTGAGGGAGAAGGAGTTGTACGCCAACCCTTCTAAGTGCAAATTTTGGCTCGAAGAAGTAAAATTCTTAGGCCATGTGATCTCTAAGGAGGGTATAGCTGTGGACCCAGCGAAGGTAGAGACCGTATTGTCATGGGAACGGCCAAAGACGGTGACTGAGATCAGAAGTTTCGTTGGTTTGGCGGGATACTATCGTCGCTTCCTCGAGAATTTCGCCAAGATTGTTGGACCTTTGACTCAACTTACGAGGAAGGATCAACCTTTTGCATGGACCGAAGCATGCGAAACTAGCTTTCAGACGATGAAGGAACGTTTGACGACGTCACCTGTACTCGTCTTACCACAACCAGAGGAACGGTATGAAGTGTATTGTGATGCTTCGCATCAAGGTTTGGGATGTGGGCTGATGCAACATCGGAAAGTGGTGGCTTATGCTTCACGACAACTGAAGGTTCATGAGAAGAATTATCCAACTCATGACTAAGAGCTAGCTGCCATCGTATTTGCACTGAAGATCTGGATACATCACTTATATGGGTGCAATTTCACCATATTCAGTGATCATAAGAGCTTGAAATACTTGTTCGAGCAGAAGGAGCTGAACATGAGACAAAGACGCTGGATGGAATTTCTCAAGGATTACGAGTTTACCCTACAATATCATCCTGGAAAAGCTAACGTTGTTGCTGATGCCTTGAGCAGGAAGATGCATATCTCTTCGATGATGGTTAAAGAGCTGCAATTGCTGGAACAATTTCGAGATTTGAGCTTGAACGTGAGATTATCCGAGGGAGAACTGAAGTTCAGAATGATCAGAATTGCCAATGGATTGATGGAAGAAATCCGAGACCAACAGTTGCAAGATGAATTTCTACTCGGGAAAAGGAACTTGGTAATTCAGGGTAAGGACCCGGAATTCAAGGTAGGAAGTGACAATATCCTACAGTGTAAGGATAGAGTTTGCGTACCGAACAACCCTGACTTGAGGAGGTTGATTATGGACGAAGGTCACAAGAGCAAGTTGAGCATTCATCCTGGAATGAAAAAGATGTATCAGGACTTGAAGGTGAATTTTTGGTGGCCAGGAATGAAAAGACAAGTGGTTGAGTATGTGGCTGCATGTTTAACCTGTCAGAAAGCGAAGGTGGAGCATCAGAAATCTTCAGGTATGCTACAAAGCTTGGATTTACCAGAATGGAAATGGGATAGCATATCGATGGATTTCGTCGTGGCTTTGCCAAGAACTCAGAAAGGATATGATTCGATTTGGGTAATAGTGGATCGATTGACTAAGTCGGCTCATTTCGTACCTGTGAGAACCACGTACAACGTGGAGAAACTATCAGAGATATATATAGCTGAGATTGTACGACTTCATGGGGTACCGACCAGTATTGTTTCCGATCGAGATCCAAAGTTCACTTCACATTTTTGGGGAGCTCTTCAGGAGGCTTTGGGAACGAGGTTGAGATTAAGTTCTGCTTATCATCCACAGACTGATGGACAGACTGAGAGAACTATCCAATCATTGGAGGATTTGCTACGAGCTTGCGTGTTAGACAACAAGGGCAGTTGGGATAACCTATTGCCATTGATTGAGTTCACATACAACAACAGTTTTCATACGAGCATAGGTATTGTAAGACCCAAGTTTTTGAGTTTAGAGTAAGTGAATAAAATCCTATTCACGATTAGGTTTGATGTATCGTGAAGGAAAACCTAAACAAGAGTTTACTAAATGAAATAAATCTATGAAGGAGAAAGTTCAGGAAAAGTCTAAGGATTGTATCGAAGTCGATAAAATGTTATAACACGATTAGTATTATTCGTTTACGCCTAGGACGAGAGCCTTAGAAAAAGACTAAGTTCCACCCTTGGAACACTGTAGGAATTTATTCCGAAAATCTTCAAAAGGAATATAGGGATTTCTCTTATTCCTTTCCATGACAAGCGTTTCGAGGCGAAACTCTAGAATCTACGAACGTCCGATTCCAATCCTCGGAAGTTTGCCGAAGCTAAAACCCTAATAGTTCAAAACCCTAGAATCAACCGATGATGAAGATTTTTTCTATTCGGAGCTTCAGATGAAGATTCTACACGCGTACACCCATTTCTCTTGATGATTTCAATCTTTCTTCAGAAGGAAGTTTTCTCTTCCGACATTCAATGCAAAAAGTAACTTATCGGGTAAAATAGTTTTACCTCGACTTTGCATTAGCCACTTAAAATACAAGGAAACCTCTTTTGAGTTTTGGATTTATGTCGCCAAAACCTATCTTAGAATTCACGGAGAATGAAGCCGGAAAAATCGGAATCGCGAAACTTTCATTTTCCCGCGTTTTGCCAACCTCTATATATAGCAAGAAAAGGAGAAAAAATGGAAAAACTTCACCATTTTCTCTCCCAAGGCCGCGAGCTTCATTGAAGGAGGAGGAAGAAGAGATTTTCTTCATTTCTTGCTTGATCGTTGATTCAACAGTTGCTGCTTGAAGGTATCGAGGTATAGTCGCTAATCCTTACCTCTGATCGTCTTTTCCATAGCTTTTCTCTATGTCTTTCTGTGCTCATATTTTTGAGGTTTTTGCAAAACTATCCTGATAACTTCATTTTTGATTCTAAACATCTTCCCTACGTGCCCAAGAGCATGTTTATCTAATAATACTGCGCCGAATCTCGAAAAACTACCGTCGAGTTTCAATTCTGCTTAAAATACCCATTTTGGGGCAAAGCTTCGTCCTTTGGGCTGAAAACTATCGCCTTAGCTTAGTGCTAGTAGGATTAGTTGTCATAAACGTCGTTGGTGACGTCCCCATCCAATTTGCTTTTCGAAATTTCAGTTTTGAAATTCTGAGCTAAAATAATGACCAAAATACCCCTGCGACAGTTTTCGATCCGATAATTTTTCCGAGTTTAGAATACCCTTAGTTACGGCTAATGATAGCATAGGAACCAAGTTTGATCGAAGAAAAATCGAGCCACCTAATTACCTATAGTGGCCGAGAGCTATAGAGGAGGAGGAGGAAAATTCTTTTTTCAAAAACTTGTCCTTTCGCGCTAGATTATCGTACCTCGGAGTATATACTACTTCGTGTAACCTTAGTGAGTATTGTTTGCTGAGTTTCTGACTTATTGTGATTGATTTCTGTGGTTTTTCTCTAAAGGTTCTTTTGAGGATTTTCCTGAAGAACAACGCTTTGATTGTGAAGGAGTGATAGAAGATAATTCTGGAGAATCTACAGGTGAGGGCTACTCACTGAATCCTTAGTTAATGCTTAGGGTCGATGCTTTCGACATTGATTTACTGTTTATGCACTTGTTTGTGCTTGATTGGAAAAATGTTTTCTGAGGCTTCGGCTGACAATGTAGATGATTCATCTACTGAATGCTTTTGAGATTGAATTACATGGTACGTGCTAAGTGGGTAATCTAGGATGTGTGATACATGCTTTATATGCTAAGTGCTACGTGGTTATTGTAGAATGTGTTGATATATGACATGTTGTTGATTGTGCTGATTTAATTATGTCCTTGCACTGATATCTGTGATTCTGAGTAGTGAGAATAGCGGGCAGGTCATGCCGATTTTATTTTGAGATTTTGGGGAAGGTTTGATAGGACGAATGAGATTCGGGCCTTGTTATGGTTATGATGGATCGAGACATTCTCGGGGAGTTAATTGGGTTTGTGGGATGTTGAAAATTCATAAGATTTGCGATAAGACTAAAAGGATATTATTTTGTAAAGAAAACTCATAAGACATTAAACAACCTCTAAATCTTCAAATAATGATAATAAAATCGAAAGGAAGCTTAGGATGCAAATCTTAGTTTTGGAAAACGAGAAGTGTCGTCGGATCCAAGTGTTGAGATATTGATAAGTTCTGAGTATGTTGATACTCCTTCACTCTTTGAGCAGTTGTTTAGCCATCCAAGGGATGTGCCGAGAAGCTTCACTGAGGCGTGAGACCTTGTGAAAGCGAGAATCTTCACTGAGGCGTGAGACCTCGTGGAAAGCATGGATCTTCACTGAGGCGTGAGACCTCGTGAACAGCATGAAACTTCACAGAAGCGTGAGACTTCGTGCAAGTGTGTAAATTCACTGAGGCGTGAGACCTCGTGAGAGCATAAAACTTCACTGAAGCGTGAGACTTCGTGATTGTATAAGACTCCACTAAAGCGTGAGACTTCGTGGGAGCATTGATGACTCGAAGAGTTATCGTGAGTGGTTGCACTCATTTTATGATTTATTGTATTTTGTCGCAGAATCGACTTTTACCTTAGGGTATGCTTTTAGAGACAATAAGTTAGCTAGAACACGTGGCGACGTGTCGAGTGAGGTCGGAGACGTTGTTTGGCTAATCACTTTGCATTCATGCATACATTGAGGTATTAACACGAGACGAACTTCGGACCTCGGTGGATTCCAAAATGGTCATAAGACCCGGATTTCCGCGTAAGAGCGCTATTAGGCGACTCTTAGTAGCAGACCGAAATGGCAGACCTTCGGGTTCACTGCTGATCTGGCTACCTTTGTGTAGTGTAAGAGGCCCGCGGGCCGAAATGGTCCCATCGTGGTTGGTGCTAGGGCTGATCCGTTGATGCCCATCCTTTTTCAGGAATGCATTTGGTTAACTGGGTTAACCGTCATTTCATTTCATGCAACATGCATACTGACATTGTTGCTGAGTGTGTTTGATACTTGTTAATTCTATTTGATGCATGTTAACTGTGATTACTGTCGTTACATTCATTATGGAATATGCAACCCTAGGATGTTATCTATAACTATAAGCCTAAGTGGCTATTCTCTTATTTGTATCTATTGGGGATATTACTTACATAATTCTTTGGAGTTGACCCTCGCGTCTTCTGTGTGTGCTTTGGCGGACTACGCCCTTTGTCAGATGTCTTTGGCGGGCTGGTTCACGATGGTTCACCCTTCGGGGGGGAACTAGGGTTGAGATGCTGGAACAGGAGCGCATCGCGGTTGCGAGAGGAGGACGGATGGTGTACATAGACTAGGTCGTTCTGGATTTCGAATTCGGACGACGATCATGCTAGCATGTAGGTTTTAGTGCTGGTGTGAGCTCCTCGAGATAGGATTAGTGTAGGAGTAGAGTCTTAACTCTGAACATCATTTGTTTCTTTGGGGACAGGGTAGTTTCCCAC